>NW_027197182.1:5000-66913 GCF_038502225.1 Cherax quadricarinatus | reverse complement strand
TAGATATTTTCTGTAATTCGGTGTTTACAGTATTGGCTAGCGTGACTGGGCTCGGGTGAGAGAAGACGTATGTAGTGTCATCTGCAAAAAGTGTGGGTTTGAGTAATTGCGAAGCATTTGGTAGGTCATTTATGTTTAGGAGAAAGAGAAGAGGGCCAAGGACACTTCCCTGTGGGACACCTACTGTAATTGGTTGAGCGGAAGAGCTTGCCCCATTTGCGTACACATATTGGCTTCTGTTGCTGAGGTATGACTTGAGGTAGTTGAGGGAGTGCCCTCTAATACCATAGTGTGACAATTTTACGTGGAGCAAGTCATGGTCAACTGTATCAAAAGCTGTACGTAAGTCAATGAAGATCCCCAGTGGGACTTCTTTTTTCTCTATTGCAGTGTATATATGTTCTAGCATGTGTATAATAGCATCATTAGTATTTTTATTGGGCCTGAATCCAAATTGGCAGGGGTTGAGAATGTTTTGGGAGATGAGGTAGGAGTAGATTCGTTTATGAATTAATTTTTCGAAGATTTTTGAGAGAGAGTGTAAATTGGATATTGGCCTATAGTTATTCAACTCTGTTTGGTCTCCTCTTTTATGGATCGGGGTGACCCTTGCTATTTTGAGAGCTGTAGGGAAGGTGGAGGATTCAATGGATTTGTTAAAGAGTGTTGCAATGATTGGTGATAGTACTTGTGACACTTTTTTGTATATAAAGGGTGGTAAGGTATTTAAATCTACTGCCTTGTTTTTTAGTGCGTTGATAATAAGGGAGACTTCGTATGGGTTAGTCGGAGCTAGGAACAGTGTGTTCGGGTAGTTGCCAGTGAGGTAGTCATTTGGTGGGGTATCTGAGCTTGGGATTTTATTGGCAAGGTTTTGTCCTATAGTGGAGAAGAAATCATTGAGTCTGTTTGCTGTTTCTGTTGGTGGGAGTTGGGGTTCATCTGATTTTGCTAATTTTATTTCGCTATTTCGTGATATCTTTTTTGTTCCCAGAATTTCTGATAGGGTCTTCCAGGTCTTTTTTATATCACCTCGTAAGTTGGATAATCTGTTCTCATAATACAATTTTTTTGCCCTTCTTATCAAGCTGGTTAGGATTGACGAGTAACGTTTTGTTTGGTCTCTGGTTATGTGACCCATTCTGTACTGTTTTTCATATCGGTGTTTTGTATTTATAGATTTGAGAATGCTGGGTGTTAGCCAGGGACTATTCAGTCTCTTAGCTGTCATCTGTTTAGTTTTTTTACGGCAGTGCTTGTTATAGAGGTATTGGGTCTTTTTCAGAAAATTATTAAAACATTCGTCAATATCTGTATAGATTTCTAGCTCAGTGTGTCATTTCTAGCAACAGAAGTCCAGAGGTCATACTGCAGCTTTATACATCATTAGTAAGGCCTCACCTTGATTATGCAGCTCAGTTCTGGTCTCCGTATTACAAAATGGACATAAATTCGTTAGAAAACATTCAGCGTAGGATGACTAAATTAATACATAGCATCAGAAATCTTCCTTATGAAGAAAGATTGAAGACTCTTAAGTTACATTCACTTGTTAGACGAAGAATGAGGGGGGACCTGATCGAAGTGTATAAGTGGAAGATAGGTATTAATAAAGGGGATATTAACAAGGTCTTGAGGATATCTCTCCAAGAGAGAACCCGCAGTAATGGATTTAAATTAGATAAGTTTAGATTTAGAAAGGACATAGGAAAGTATTGGTTTGGAAATAGGGTAGTTGATGAGTGGAACAGTCTACCTAGTTGGGTTATTGAGGCTAGAACTTTGGGTAGTTTCAAATCTAGGTTGGATAAGTACATGAGTGGGAGGGGTTGGATTTGAGTGGGACTTTCACATCAGAGCTTATTTCTTGGGTGGCATTGAAAATTGGGTTGGGCAAATGTTTTGTTAGTGGGATGAATTGTAAAGGACCTGCCTAGTATGGGCCAGCAGGCCTCCTGCAGTGTTCCTCCTTTCTTATGTTCTTATGTTCTTAATGTTTGTTACTGCTGTTGTGAAGTTATTAATGGCTGCCTCATTGTGAAGTCTGAAGGTGACTTTAGTAGTGTCTTGGGGTATTTTACCAAGAGTTGTTATGAGGAAAGTAGGGTAGTGGTCTGTGGTATTATCTGTAATTATGCCTGATTTTAAAGGGGATATGGTGTTGGTCCAGATGTGGTCAAGTAGGGAAACACTAGTCTCCGTAACTCTTGTAGGTTTTGTTACTGTTGGTAGCAACATGCAATTACTCATTGTGTTTGTGAATTCAGTAACGTGTGGGTCCTGGTCTTGCAGGAGATTTATAATGAAGTCACCTGAGAGTAGTAAGTGATCTTTGTTCATGCGTGCATCAGTTATCGTACTTCCTAGGTTTTGACTAAATTGGCTAATGTTTGATTGTGGAACTCTGTAGATGTTTATCACTGTGAGAGGTTTTTGTAGGTATTTGTATTTGAATTTAGCTATTATATATTCCCCATGTTCATCCCTTGTGCAAGTATTAGTGATACATTCTAGTTGGTCTGAGTAGTATATAGCTGTGCCACCCCCTTGTTGGTCTGGCCTACAGTTGTGTATGGCTGTGTAACCAGGAATGGCATAGACATCTGTAGTATCAGGCTTTAGCCAGGTTTCAGTTAGTGTAATGATGGACATATTGGCATGTAAGGAATTTAATAATGCTAGGAGGTCATCGTAATGCTTGCTTAAAGATCTGATATTGTAGTTAAAGATAGTTATGTTGTTGTTGGCTCTGAGAAGTGCCTTTGATTGTTCTGCTGTGTAGTAATTACAGTAACTGTTTGAATCATTTAAGTCATTAAATAAGAGGTTGGTATCAGGATCAATGCTTGTAATCATAAGATTTGTAGTGAATCTATAGTCAGAATTAAGTATAAAACAAAGTAAATATTCTAAAGCTAAAAAAATAGCACCTGAATTATTTAACAAATGTAAAAATAATGAGCTAAAGTAGTTTTTTAAAGCTAAAATAAAGGAGACAATATAAAAGAGACTAAAATAATTTGTGGTGAACAAATAAAGTGATGATCAAATAATGGAGCTTGTGAATATGATAGTAGGTAGTACTTTAAAGGTAATTCTTTAAAGTTAGAATTATAATATAAAATTATAATATAAAAGGGACTAATATAAGTTGTGGTGAACAATAAAGTGGTAATCAAACAATTGTACTAAGGTCTAATATAATGACTTTTGTGGAGTCTATGTTTTGAGCTAGAATGAGCTATAGTACAACTAGTTTTAATCTAATAATATAAAAATACAAATTAAAAATAGCACCAGTCTCTCACTAGTAATTGCAATATGGTCTAATATAATGAATTTGGTATTGACTATACTACAACTGAGTTTAATCTAATAATATAAAAAAGGCACAAGACTCTCAATTGTAATTGCACTAAGGTGTTATATAAGTTGTTTACAAGAATTAGAGTATAACTAGATTTAAATTGACAAGATAAAATATACAAGTTAAGGTAGCAGAAGAATAAAAAAAAAGTAGAAAAAAAATATATGAGGTAGTTGGTACTAGTTAGCAAAAGATAGTTAAGGGCCTTGAACAATAATATAATTGAAATATACACTAATTGCACACACAATATAGTCACTAAGATATGAAAACAATCTTAGAGTAGGAATTATAATATAAACTTATAATATAAAAATACAAATTGAAATGGTACTTGCAATTGCACTAGAGTCTGGTATAGGTTGTTGACAAGATCAAGAGTATAACTAGATTTAAATTGACAAAATATAATTCACAATTAAAGTACCAAAAGAATAATAGTAAAAAATAACGAGGGTAATGTCTTGGTTATAATATGATAGTACGATGGTAGACAGGTACACAGGTACACAGGTACAAAGGGTAATATAAAGGTTGGAGTTGAATATACAAACTTGAAAATTTGGCAACAAAATGTTATGGGAAGTATAAAATAATGTTTAATGTACAAAAGTAAAACTGACTGGTAGTAAATATGATGTTTAATAAAATTTTAGTAAGTAATAATGTTAACAAAAAAGTGAAAAAGTAATGTTTATTTCATTCAATATTGCACTGGTAGTTATACTAGAGGTTATATGGCAGTACAAGGTAATTAAGAGTACTCTAAGATAGTAAATGTGGTATTAAAACAGGTAAAGGTAATTAGACAAGTAATGGTTATTAAATGTCAAAAATGTTAAGAGTAAATTGAAATTTTAGTAAAAATGATAATTATTAATTTTAGTAAGTAATATCAATTGATAGTATTTAAAAAAATATGAGGTAGTAATATGGACAGAGAAAGTATCAATTCAGCTAATGTTTAAGCAAACAATAGTAAATAAGAAAATCACATAAGGTGACTTATGCTTACTAGTAAAATCACAAAATGAGGTAGTTGATTATTTAATTACTAAGAGATTGTACAATGAAATTTGAACAATAATGGAGCAAAACGTACACTACACTACGTAGGCTTTTAAGTTGGACATTGTTTAGTTATTCTCTGTAAGATTAGTATCCCTGAGAAATCGTGATAGATCATTCTCGTTCGTGATTGTGTACAGTTGACCTACATTTGTTTTCCTAACAAGAATTTTCCCATCTCGTGTGAAGCATTGGTGTATTGTGTCATTATTCTCCCGCTTAAGTTTTCTGACTCTATACAGGAGGTTCTGACGTTTTTTGGTAAGACACTCGTTTATGTATACCTCTTTCTTTACTTTAATAGATGCAATAATTAAGTCTTTTTTCCTGTCATGTGAGTGGAATCTAAGCATAACACTTTTTCTACCATGGGATCACTCCCTGCTCTGTAAGGTTTATCACACCTTTTCTTAAAGCTATGTATGGATCCTCCCTCCATCACCTAACTTTCCAGAATATTCCACTGCCTGACAACTTTGCGACTGAAGAAATAATTCCTAACATCTCTGACTCATCTGAGTCTTCAAATTCCAATTTTGACCCCTTGTTGATGTGTCCCATCTTTGGAACATCTTATCCCTGTCCACCTTGTCGATTCCTTTCAGTATTTTATATGTTGGTATTGTCGTGCCCAACAGGTAAAATTGGTCAATTAGCAAGCACTCATTTAAAATTAAGTCCTTTATAAAATTTTCTCTTATATTTTCAAAGATATATATTTTTTCAATTATGTTAATGTAAAAGTTAATAATTTTTTACCAAATGAACCTTAGGAAACTTAACTAACCTATTATAACAAGCCCAGTTAATTTAGTCTAATCCAACTAAATATATTTTAGATAAGTTTACAATAATTTAATAAAAAACAAACGCATTGAAATATATTTTTCTCGTTAGGATCAGAATGATTTTTGCGAAATTATAGCAAACACAAATTTTTCCTTGCCGTATTCGGCAAGACGAACGTTGCTATTGAAGCAAAAATCGCAAGTTTTACCTATTCGTCACGACATTATTATGTCCTCTCTGTCCATCCTGTCCTCCAGTGTCGTAAGGTCAGTTTCCCTTAACCTCTCCTCGTATGACATGCCCTTTAGCTCCGGGACTAGTCTCGTTGAAAACCTTTGCACTTCCTCTAATTTCATTATATGCTTGCCCAGGTGTGGGTTTCAAACTGGTGCTGCATACTCTAATATAGGCCTGACGTACACGGTGTACATAGTCCTGAATGACTCCTTAATAAGATGCCGGAAAGCTGTTTATAGGTTTGCTAGTCACCCATATGCTGCAGCAGTTATTTGGTTGATGTTCGCTTCAGGACATATGTTCGGTATTATACTCACCCCAAGATCCTTTGCCTTGAGTGAGGTTTGTAGTCTTTGGCCCCCTAGGCTGTATTCTGCCTGCGGTCTTATTTGCCCTTACTCGATTTTCATGACTTTGCGCTTGGCGTTATTAAACCCCAGGAGCTAGTTCCGAGACCAGGCCTGTAGGCTATCCAGATCCCTTTGTAGTCCTGCCTGGTCCTCCTCTGTTTGAATTCTCCTCATTAACTTTACATGGTCTGCAAACAGAGAGACTTCTGAGTTTATTCCTTTCATTATGTCATTCGCATATACCAGAAACAGCACCTGTCCTAGAACTGACCCCTGTGGAACCCCGCTCGTCACAGGCGCCCTCTCTGACACCTCGTCGTTTACCATGACTCGCTGTTGCCTTCCTGTCAGGTATTCTCTGATCCAATGCAGTGCCTTCCTTGTTATACCTGCCTGGTCCTGCAGCTTTTGCACTAATCTATTGTATGGTACTGTGTCAAAAACATTTTTACAGTGCAAGAAAGTGCAATCTACCCATCCCTCTCTCTCTCTTGTCTTACTGCTGTCACCTTGTCACAGAACTCCAGGAGGTTTGTGAAACAAGATTTCCCGTCCCTGAATCCATGCAGGTTGTCGCAGATATGCTTATTTCTTTCTAGGTGCTCCAGCACTCTTTTGATAATCTTCTCCATGGTTTTGTATTCTATGCATGTCAGTGATACTGATCTGTAGTTTAATGTTACATGTCTGTCTCCCTTTTTAAAAATTGGGACTATGTTTACTGTCTTCCATACTTCAGGTAGTCGCCCTGTTTCGATAGATATGTTGAAGATTGTTGTTAGTGGTGCACAGAGCACCTCTGCTCCCCATCTCAGGACCCACGGAGAGATGTCATCTGACCCCATCGCCTTTGAGGTATGTAGTTCGCTTAGCAGCTTCTTCACCTCCTCCTTGGTTGTGTGTATTGTGTCCAGCACTTGATCAATTACCCTACCACTAGGTGTTTTTGGAGTCTCCACTATGAATAATTCTTCTTGTTGAGCTCCTCATATACTTCTCGGTCATTTCTTATGAGATCTACTCCTTCTTTCTTCAGCATGATTACCTGGACCTTTACCGTTGTTTTTCTCCTGATGTGGATGTACAACAGCTTTGGGTCAGACTTGGCTTTCGATGTTATGTCGTTTCCGCACTGTCGCTGGGCCTCCCTCCTTACCTGTGTTTATTCATTTCTGGTTCTTCGACTACCCTCCTTACTCTCCTGGGTCCTATACCTCCTATACTTCTTCCATTCTCTACTGCATTTGGCGACCTAAGGGCTCATCCTGGCCTTCTCGTTATGTCTGTTGCACTTGGGTACAAACCTCTCCCTTGCTGTCTTGGAAATTGCTGTCACATATTCCATCATCTCATTTACTGATTTCCCTGCCAGTTCTCTGTCCCACTACACAGGTAAAAGGAAGTTCCTTTTACCTGTGTAGTCCCCTTTCTTATACTTTGGTTTCATTTGCCCTGCACTTCCTCCTTCCCTCTTCACTATGTAACTCCACTATGTATTCAATCATCAGACCCACACACACACACACACACACACACACACACACACACTTTCTCTTGCTCTCTCTCTCTCTTGCTCTCTCTCTCTCTCTTGCTCTCTCTCGTCCCCATTTTCCCTTCTAACTCTCCCCTCTCCTACTCTTAAAAAAAAAAAAAAAAAAAAAAAAAAAAAAAAAAAAAAAAATGGTGGGGACTCGCAGGACCCAAGGATCAGATGAGAATGGTTCGGGTAGGGAGGAGTGGATGGAGGAGCAGTGGAAAAGGATGGAACAAGAGTGGGAGAGAAAATTAGGAGAGCTTTCTGAAAAAATGGAGAAAGAGCTCTCTGTGAAATTGGAAAGGTGGTTGGAGAAGGAGACAAAGAATTGGGAGGCACAAGTCGAAACTGCAGTAGCCAAGATAAGGGTCCTAGAAGTTGAGATAAATAGGCTGGAGCGAGTTACAGGGGCAGTGACCAGAGAAGACACAGCATATGAAGCTGCGAGGCTGAACAGGAAGGAAGGAATTATGAATTATGCTAAGGTCACATCAATCTGCCAAGGAGGACCAAGGAGTGAAAGGGAAGATCAACTGGTTGCAGATGGAGAGGGTGATAGGTCGAATGCTGAGGCACAACAAGGCTATCAAGAGCCACTGGAAAAATCAAGGGAGAAACTGACCACATACAGGCAGGATCCAGAGTCACAGAGGGTGAGGCAATGCGAGGAAGAAAGGGCAAAATCAGTGTTTATCCATGGGCTTCAGGAGAGAGAGGAAAGGACACACACTGAAAGGAAGCAGGAAGAAAGGAAGGAGATTGAGAAAATCATCACAGAAATAGGTGAAGAGAGGGACGAGATTGTAAATTTTCAGAGAATAGGGGGGTACTCGAAGGAGAGAAACCGACCAATCAAGCTGATTCTCAGGACGGAAACAGTGCGGAACAGGATCCTCCAAGAGAAACCACGATTGAAATACTCGGAAGAGTACAAGAGGGTGTTCCTAGACAGAGACAGAACAAAATCAGAACGACAGCAGCTGAGGGAGAGGACAAAAAAGCGAAAGGAGCTAGGAAAAGAGACAAGGAGGGAACCAGCAGAGGTCAGTCAGAGCAGGACAGAACAGCAAGGGCAAGCACACACACAACTACTCTCAGAACCATACAACCTATCACACCATCCCAACACACCCTACAATCCATACCCACAGCCTCCACCCAACACCAAGCTATAGAATCCCACAGTGTGCCACCAGGTCTCCCACCCTCACAGGCCCCCCAAACCACAGTGTTGGAAAGGAAACTGAAGGTATGGTACACAAACGCTGATGGAATAACAAATAAGTGGGAGGAGTGGCAAGAAAGAGTCAAAGAAGCATCACCGGACATCATAGCTCTCACAGAAACCAAGCTTACAGGTATGATAACAGATGCCATCTTTCCAACGGGATACCAAATCCTGAGGAAAGACAGAGGGAACAGGGGGGGTGGAGGAGTGGCGTTGCTGATCAAAAATCGCTGGAATTTTGATGAGCTGGAGAGAGGGGATAGCGGAGAAGAAAGTGATTACATAGTGGGAACACTTCACTCTGGAGGTCCCAAGGTGGTAATAGCAGTGATGTATAACCCACCACAGAACAGCAGGAGGCCAAGGCAAGAGTACGACGAGAGCAATAGAGCGATGGTTGACACACTGGCTAGAGTGGCCAGAAGAGCTCATGCATGCAGGGCAAAGCTCCTGATCATGGGTGACTTTAACCACAAGGAGATAGATTGGGAGAACTTGGACCCACATGGGGGCCAAGATACTTGGAGGGCTAAGATGATGGAGGTGGTACTGGAGAACTTCATGTACCAACACGTAAGGGACACTACAAGAGAGAGAGGAGAGGATGAACCAGCAAGGCTGGACTTAGTATTCACCTTCAGTAGTGCAGATATCGAGGACATCACATATGAAAGACCCCTTGGGGCCAGTGACCATGTGGTTGTAAGCTTCGAATACACAGTAGAGCTACAAGTGGAGGGAGAAGCAGGAAGGCCAGGACGAATGAAGCCAAACTACAAGAAAGGGGACTACACAGGAATGAGGAACTACCTGAACGGGGTTCAGTGGGACAGAGAACTGGCAGGGAAGCCAGTTAATGAGATGATGGAATATGTAGCAATAAAATGCAAGGAGGCTGAGGAGAGGTTTGTACCCAAGGGTAACAGGAGTAATGAAAAAGCCAGGATGAGCCCATGGTTTACCCAAAGGTGCAGGGAGGCAAAAACCAAGTGTGCTAGGGAATGGAAGAAATATAGAAGGCAAAGGACCCAGGAGAATAAGGAGAACAGTCGTAGAGCCAGAAATGAATATGCACAGATAAGAAGGGAGGCCCAAAGACAATATGAAAATGACATAGCAGCGAAAGCCAAATCTGACCCGAAACTGTTGTACAGCCACATCAGGAGGAAAACAACAGTCAAGGACCAGGTAATCAGGCTAAGGAAGGAAGGAGGAGAGACAACAGGAAATGACCGGGAAGTATGTGAAGAACTCAACAAGAGATTCAAAGAAGTGTTCACAGAGGAGACAGAAGGGACTCCAGAAAGACGGAGAGGTGGGGCACACCACCAAGTGCTGGACACAGTGCACACAACCGAGGAAGAAGTGAAGAGGCTTCTGAGTGAGCTAGATACCTCAAAGGCAATGGGGCCAGATAACATCTCCCCATGGGTATTGAGAGAGGGAGCAGAGGCGCTATGTGTACCCCTAACAACAATATTCAATACATCTATCGAAACAGGGAGATTGCCTGAGGCATGGAAGACAGCAAATGTAGTCCCAATCTTTAAAAAAGGAGACAGACATGAAGCATTAAACTACAGACCAGTGTCACTGACATGTATAGTATGCAAAATCATGGAGAAGATTATCAGGAGAAGAGTGGTGGAACACCTAGAAAGGAATGATCTCATCAACAGCAGCCAGCATGGTTTCAGGGACGGGAAATCCTGTGTCACAAACCTACTGGAGTTCTATGACATGGTGACAGCAGTAAGACAAGAGAGAGAGGGGTGGGTGGATTGCATTTTCTTGGACTGCAAGAAGGCGTTTGACACAGTTCCACACAAGAGATTGGTGCAAAAACTGGAGGACCAAGCAGGGATAACAGGGAAGGCACTACAATGGATCAGGGAATACTTGTCAGGAAGACAGCAGCGAGTCATGGTACGTGGCGAGGTGTCAGAGTGGGCACCTGTGACCAGCGGGGTCCCGCAGGGGTCAGTCCTAGGACCAGTGCTGTTTCTGGTATTTGTGAACGACATGACGGAAGGAATAGACTCTGAGGTGTCCCTGTTTGCAGATGACGTGAAGTTGATGAGAAGAATACACTCGATCGAAGACCAGGCAGAACTACAAAGGGATCTGGACAGGCTGCAGAACTGGTCCAGCAATTGGCTCCTGGAGTTCAATCCCACCAAGTGCAAAGTCATGAAGATTGGGGAAGGGCAAAGAAGGCCGCAGACGGAGTACAGTCTAGGGGGTCAGAGACTACAAACCTCACTCAAGGAAAAAGATCTTGGGGTGAGTATAACACCAGGCACATCTCCTGAAGCGCACATCAACCAAATAACTGCTGCAGCATATGGGCGCCTAGCAAACCTCAGAACAGCATTCCGACATCTTAATAAGGAATCGTTCAGGACCCTGTACACCGTATACGTTAGGCCCATATTGGAGTATGCGGCACCAGTTTGGAACCCACACCTAGCCAAGCACGTAAAGAAACTAGAGAAAGTGCAAAGGTTTGCAACAAGACTAGTCCCAGAGCTAAGAGGTATGTCCTACGAGGAGAGGTTAAGGGAAATCAACCTGACGACACTGGAGGACAGGAGAGATAGGGGGGACATGATAACAACATACAAAATACTGAGAGGAATTGACAAGGTGGACAAAGACAGGATGTTCCAGAGATTGGACACAGTAACAAGGGGACACAGTTGGAAGCTAAAGACACAGATGAATCACAGGGATGTTAGGAAGTATTTCTTCAGCCACAGAGTAGTCAGTAAGTGGAATAGTTTGGGAAGCGATGTAGTGGAGGCAGGATCCATACATAGCTTTAAGCAGAGGTATGATAAAGCTCACGGCTCAGGGAGAGTGACCTAGTAGCGATCAGTGAAGAGGCGGGGCCAGGAGCTCGGACTCGACCCCCGCAACCTCAACTAGGTGAGTACAACTAGGTGAGTACACACACACACACACACACACACACACACACACACACACACACACACACACACACACACACACACACACACACACACACACACACACACACACACACACACACACACACACACACACATATATATATATATATATATATATATACATTTATATATATATATATATATATATATATATATATATATATATATATATATATATATATATATATATATAATGGGGTCCACCTCTGGTGTAAATATTGTGGGACCCATAGCCTCGGAGAAGTGGATAAAAAGGCTTCAAGGAAAAATATTTGGATTTCTTCCTGAAGCCGTTTGAATATTCCACTTCCCCTACCACCCCATCTTTTTATATTTTTCTTTTTTTACTAATAGGAATATTTTATTACATAATATGGTACAGAAGATCCAAGAGATACACTATTGATATAAAGGTGGCATATACGGTACATGTTGTTACGTGTGTATCACCGATTATAAGGCGAAAATCTCATCCAGTTCCTCAGAGCTGGGGCGTGTGCCCAAAATACAGCAGGCATTACCCCTTTGAACAGCCGCACTGAGCCGCTGGAACAGAAAACTAGCTGCCCTGGGATCCCTAGTTACCCTGATGAGTCTTTTTCCCAGCTCCTTAAGGAATTTAGATGCACTCTTTCCCCATGAGCCAAGGGTCTCTGAGCCTATGGGAACAAACATATAATGATGGGCAAGTTCTCCATATTTCCTATATATATATATATATATATATATATATATATATATATATATATATATATATATATATATATATATATATATATATATATATATATATATATATATATATATATATATATATATATATATATATATATATATATATTGATGAATTCCAAGTTTGTAAAATATATACATCTCAGCTAGCTAATATGCCACTGACAAAGCCTTGAATATCATAAATATCTGGCTCATTTCATCCATGTCATGCCTGCATCAGGAGATGAAGGACATTTAGGTCAACCAGTTATCCACTGATTATTTTAGGAATCTGAGTGACAGCTTGCCCGGACAAGGCCAAGAGGTAGACGACAAAATATTACAGTATTACAGTGTTTAGTTCTATAATATTTACATTACTGCTTTGCAAAGATTTTCGTTATAATAAATGGGAGGTCAGGAATATTTTTGAAGGCACTGTGTATTCGATATTATCCTTCTTGCATCAACCATTAAGACATAATTGTAATTGTTGAAATGAAGTAAAACCAAGAAATTTGATTGAAAATACTACAGTAATAATTAAAAGAGACAAATTGGCATTTATACTCTCCACTAATAATTTCAACCCTCTCTTACAAAGGACACACCTGTGTTAAAAATTTGAAGCCTATCTGAAAAATGCTTTCTCAAGTTATCGCTCGAAAACTATAAGCCAGAAATGATCTATATAACAATGACCAGATGGCATCAGTACATGCCAGTAATTGCATAATCCTTTCCCTGCTTACACCACTTTTGAAAATTTGAAGCCGATCGAATGAGGCATTTTTAAGGTAATGAACATAATCCTTTCTTCTTCTTATGACCAGAGCTTTGGTAAGATGGGTAAGGAAGAAGGATGGGTAAGGATAGAAATATTGGAAAAGGGTGGGAGGGGGGAGAGAGGTAGGATATAAAAGGTAAGTGGCCCAACCACTTCGGTGTAATTTAAAAGGTGTATGTGAAATAATAAGATATTCTTAAAGGGGTATAATACTAACCCATCAGAGTCACATAGATATAACAGATATATAAGTACGTGACTCTGAATTGGTAGTAATCCGAGTGGGGATCTGTAACAAGTGGCGTTCCACAGGGATCAGTCTTGGGCCCGTTGTTGTTTATAATATATATCAATGATCTTGATGAGGGAATTACTAGTGACATGAGCAAATTCGCCGATGACACAAAGATAGGTAGGATAATTGATTCAAACGTAGATGTTATGGAACTTCAGGAGGGTTTAAACAAACTCTATTCTTGGTCAGAAAAGTGGCAGATGCAGTTAAATGTAGATAAATGCAAAGTTCTGAAGCTTGCGAGTGCCCATAACCCTAGTACTTATAAGTTAAATGATGTAGAACTTAGCCATACAGATTGCGAAAAGGACTTGGGGGTTATGGTGAGCAGCAACCTTAAACCAAGACAGCAATGCCTAAGCGTACGTAATAAGGCAAATAGATTACTGGGATTTATATCAAGAAGTGTAAGCAACAGAAGTCCAGAGGTCATACTGCAGCTTTATACATCATTAGTAAGGCCTCACCTAGATTATGCAGCTCAGTTCTGGTCTCCGTATCACAAAATGGACATAAATTCGTTAGAAAACATTCAGCGTAGGATGACTAAATTAATACATAGCATTAGAAATCTTCCTTATGAAGAAAGATTGAAGACTCTTAAGTTACATTCACTTGTTAGACGAAGAATGAGGGGAGACCTGATCGAAGTGTATAAGTGGAAGATAGGTATTAATAAAGGGGATATTAATAAGGTCTTGAGGATGTCTCTCCAAGAGAGAACCCGCAGTAATGGATTTAAATTAGACAAGTTTAGATTTAGAAAGGACATAGGAAAGTATTGGTTTGGAAATAGGGTAGTTGATGAGTGGAACAGTCTACCTAGTTGGGTTATTGAGGCTAGGACTTTGGGTAGTTTCAAATCTAGGTTGGATAAGTATATGAGTGGGAGGGGTTGGATTTGAGTGGGACTTTCACATCAGAGCTTATTTCTTGGGTGGCATTGAAAATTGGGTTGGGCAAATGTTTTGTTAGTGGGATGAATTGTAAAGGACCTGCCTAGTATGGGCCAGCAGGCCTCCTGCAGTGTTCCTCCTTTCTTATGTTCTTATGTAAGTTGCAATTGCTTTTTTTTGCGATTGCACAACGGATATTTAAGCGACAATGAAGGCAATAATTTTCTGGCCAGTTTATAAAGAATTACTTGACAATGGCTTCTTACAGGTGGTGTCCCGCCATAGTAAATTTAGCATAATTTTTACAGTATAATGTTATATAAGATGTCTCCCAGATTGGGGGCGATGATTTCTCAGTAAACATAGAAGGGTTCTGGTGTTACCCAATCATCTTCATTAGCGAGGTTGCTCAGTATCATTGGTCGATGGTAATCATCTTTATGGATAAAACGACGGACCCTCTGTGGGAGAGTCATTCTTTGAGTCCTGTGAGGAGGAGTATTGATGATATAATCCGTGGTATTTACAACGGGATGTTCTCTATCTGGCATGCAGAGTTCTTGAGTTGCATAGAGTTGTTTCTTTTTCAGGGTGTCGAGGCGTACATTTAAGGCAGTAATATCTTGTTGTACGTGTAAATCTGTCATTTTAACTCTCTCTCTCCTCCTGGTACCCGTAATGAAGCGAAGAGCTCTATTCTGGACCCGTTGCAACCGTAGCATGTTGGTCTTTGTTGTTAATGTCATTGGGACACATGGATATTCGAGTATAGGTCTTATTATCATTTTATACAGATGTTTTTTGACATTTGGAGGGGCTTGATTGAATCGAAAGAGACTGCTAAGACCGGCTTTGGCTATGTTGATCTTTTTAGTTACATAAGATGTTGAGTGGAGCAGCCTGTCTATTTCATATCCCAAGATCTTGTTAGGGTTTCTAATGGCTACAGGTGTACCTCTGATGGAGATACCCCCTTTATCTTCGATGGTTGATGCAAAACATCCTATCGTGCTAACAAGGACTTTGTCAGGATTAGTCGTAGTTCTCCATTTCTTTTCCCAATTAGATGTTCGACGAAGTTCAATATTAATTTTTTCTATGACTTTCTCATACTTGTATTTTCCTGTTACCGGAGTTGATGAGACGACATGGATAACATCATCTGCAAACTGTGTTATAATTGTACCATTAAACTCTGGTTGAGGAAGGTCATTCACGTAAATAATGAAGAGAATTGGACTAAGACAAGAACCTTGTGGGACACCAGCTGTTGGTATAAAAGGCTCTGTCGACCTGCCATGAAAGGTGGGAATGATTTTTCTTTGAGTTAAGAAATTATATATTAATCTGAGAAAAGTCCAGTTATGGTCTGGTAGGTCAATGAGTTTGTATATAAGACCATCATGCCATAAGCTATCAAAAGCTTTATGAACATCTCTGGTGGCAATTAGGGCAAGATTGCCCTGATGTTTTAGACTTGCTACAGTATCGAAAATAATATTTATTGCATGATGGGTACCTCTATGTGTTCTAAAGCCAAATTGTTTTTCAGTAAAAAGGTGATTAAACTCCATATAGCAGTTCAGTCTGTTGGAAATGATCTTCTCAAGGACTTTTCCAGTGACTTCAAGTAAAGATATAGGTCTATTAACATTAGTGAGCCGTTTGCTTCACTTAAAGGTCACTCCTAGAGGTATGTATCATTGTATTTCTGCATCTATTGTTGTCATGAGCCGTTATACATTGACGAAGTCCTTCGTTACTATGAGTCTTCATGATATAGGTCTTTATTATGATGAAACGAATGTATGAAGATCTGGCTTATAACTGATAACTGTTAAATTATAAATGGATGTTTGTTGTAATTTAACATACATAAACATATACATTGCTATGATAATAAAAAAGAAACTTACAGCTGAGGAAGCATTTATTTGCGTTCTTAATTGGTACAACGTTTCACCCATGAGTGGGCTTCCTCAACCATTCGTGAGTAAAACATTGTACGAAAGACTTCACTGCATAAAGAGGCTGTTTACCACTTGTCGGCTTTACGACTTTATTCAGAAGAAGCCTTTACCTAGCTCTGTCATTGCATAAGCATACCGGTCCCTATCTTATGAAAAGTTTTAATTCATATTCCGAAGGTCTATTGTCAGTTGACTCTACTTAAAACCTCAGTTGAAAGCGACTGTAGTCGAGGGTCGCTGCATCAACCCCAAGAACTTACTATACTTTTTGTTTTCGGTGGCAGTTTTTGGCAGGCGACTGCCAGTGTATATCGTGCCTTACTGGATATGAACCACACATAACTCAGCCACCAGAAGAATGTTGCAGCAAGAAAGGAGGTTGTTTCTACGCTGCCTGCGTCTCCTACCAATAAGCAGTAAAGTGAGCGATGGTGATCTATCCCCATTCATCCACCAGCTGCAGCATATCCTGCAACATGGCCATCTCCACACCTCCTGAAACCTAGGCATCCCTAAACCCAAAGCCTAGACATCCCCAAACCCGAAGCCTAGACATCCCCAAACCCGAAGCCTGGACATCCCCAAACCTGAAACCTAGACATCCCCAAATCTGAAATCTAGACATTCCCAAACCTGAAATCCATACATCCCCAAACATCCGCGAACATACACATCTCCACACGTCTTGGAACACAGATAAGTCCACGTATCCAGAGACCTGTTAATGAAACATTCAATGCGAGTTATGACATTTTTAGCATCATTAAAGAAGGAGGATCTTTAAGCGGTTGCCGCAATACATTTTTTTTAATTTTCTAACTTTTCGATTGTATGTCGCTTATATCCCCAAAAACTCTCATCCTATCGGATTCGAATTTTGAATGATTGTAGACAGCAACGAGGGCCATGTTCTTACGAGTGAGAGGGGTTGGATTTGAGTGGGACTTGCACATGAGTAAATAGAATTATCAAAGTTTATTGCTTGGGTAGCATTGAAAATTAAGTTGGGCAAATATTCTGTTAGTGCGATGGATTGTGAAGGACCTGCCTAGTATGGGCCAACAGGCCTGTTGCAGTGCTCCTCCTTTCTTGCATTTGTGGTCACAGTGGTGCCTATGCTAACCTCCTTTATGTTCTTATGAACAATTGACACATACAGGTGCTTTCAGGCCAAAGTTACTGAATCCATCCCAGCATCCTGGGATGGTTCGCATAACTTACAAACCCTTAGTGGAGTAGTTTGAAATGTTCACATAAGGTACTTAATTATGCAATGATGGAGGAGAGTGAAATTTAAATGGTTAGGTGAAGATTTGGTAACTTTTGTTAACTTGTGTAAAATTTTGATTCCAGTTTAATCATGACAATAAAAATAACATGTTGAATTGACCAATTAGGTAAAATGGCCCTAATAAATAAATTGAAATGTTCCAAAAAACAACTTTTTAATCGATTAATATTTTTTCATAGTAAATGGTTTAAAACAAATTAAGTTTGCATCAAACCTAACTTACAAAATTAATCTAACGTGACCTAAATATACACCTGCATACATATACATACAGAAAAATTACATATGTAATGGGATAATGTAAGCACATTTTTTCCCTCCGTGTTTAGATGGCTGCTGTTTATCTGGTCAGTTCTTTTAAGGTGGTGTAGGTGGAGACAGTAATCCTGCTTCTGCGTGTATTTATAATTCTGGAGAGACAAATGGGAACATTAGCAGTGGATACAACAATAGGTAGATCTTTCTCGAATTCGCATTAACACATCCTGTATCATTATCCGAAAATCTAAGCACTTTCTAAATAACAAAACCATTTGCACACCTCATTAAAAACAACAGCACTGACGGAACATATAGAACATGTAGAACATGTAGAACATATAGAACTTGTAGAACATGTAGAACATGTAGAACATATAGAACATGTAGAACATGTAGAACATGTAGAACATATAGAACATGTAGAACATGTAGAACATATAGAACATGTAGAACATGTAGAACATGTAGAACATGTAGAACATATAGAACATGTAGAACATGTAGAACATGTAGAACATATAGAACATGTAGAACATGTAGAACATGTAGAACATATAGAACATGTAGAACATGTAGAACATGTAGAACATATAGAACATGTAGAACATGTAGAACATGTAGAACATGTAGAACATGTAGAACAGACCCGCATCAATAACATGGCATGTTGTAGTCATTTGTTATAACGCTTCACTTTCTTGTCGCTTCACACGGCGAGGGTCTGGGTTAGATTCCCATCCAAGGTGGAAACATTGGGCGTGTTTCTTTACACCTGTTGTCTATGTTCACCCATCAGTAAAATGGGTACCTGGGTGTTAATCTACTGGTGTGGGTCGCATCCTGGGACACTGACCTAAATGCTAAGCATAACAAGGGGCTTTCTATATAGTAGTATGTCATTGAAGTCAGCTGTGGCCTGTATATCTTGTATATGTACTTGTAGTGAATAAGGATATTATATTCTTTACTGTCTTGAAAAGGCTTGAGACTCAAGCGGAAACTTTGTCATATATAAAGTTTCTAAAATTTATTAAGGGGTCGCATTTTTCTTAACTAGTTGGTCTTCACATGACATTCTACCTAGAATACTTGTAATTTTACTCAGGCATTTCTTACGATCGTCTTCGTACGCTGCTAAATTGGTTGTTCAACACTAGTTCCTAATTATGTCCTCTTCTAATCTCGCTGGAGTACAAACAACAGGTCAACACGTTCCAATTCGGCTCCTTCGTTGCTTTTATTTCTGAGTTTGGATCCTTTTCTCTTTACCATTGCCCAGCTATTTTCTTTATGCTGTTCATTGTTCCTGTGACAATTACCACGAACCGTCTTGTTTTCTGTTTACTGAAGGCGTACCTTGTTCCTAGCTTCCAATACCTTCACCTGCAACTGACAATGAAGCTGCAGGTGAACACTACATTAACACCGAGTACCCAGTAAACACAGCATAAGAGGACACATGGAAAGTGGAAACTTTCACAGGTTAGGAGCAAACTGCTTAGATTTATTTCAAGTATTATAGATAACTTATAAATATTATACTATAATTTTGTACATCATTAAACTTTACTTAGCTTACGAGGTGGTCTCCTGTACCAGCCAAACTGGCTGTTAGGTCAATGTGGCTCCTAGAGCCTACAGTCACGCTGATTCGCTTTTAGGTTTGTGTCAACCATTTGGGTGAGGGAGCGACTCCAACCGAATTAACATTATATTTACATCTGACTAGCTGGCAGCGTACACACATACTGATCTCTCTCTTGGATGACGTGAATGCCAACTGCAGTGAGTGAACTCACTTTACTCTCCCTCTCATTAATATTTTGCTGCTCTATTGCACTTTCTTTATATTGTCAATACTGGAGGAGGGAATATACAGGTACTCAAAAACTACTCTTTATGAATAACTTTGCATTTATTTTCGAGATTTGTTATTTGCCTGGAGAATTAATTTATATTCACGTACTACAGACCTTTCCTAATGTGCCTTTGATAAATTAGACACATGTGCAACTCTTGGGTATCTTTATTGAGGAAACATTTCGCCACACAGTGGCTCATTCTCCTCCTGTTCTTCACGTTTCTCCTTTGTATGGACTGGTGTAGCCACTGTGTGGCGAAACGTTTCCTCAATAAAGATACCCAAGAGTTGCACATGTGTCTAATTTATCAAAGTGTCGGTTCTCTGAACCATTCATCTACAATAATGTGCCTTTGTAATAGTTGTGAACTTGTCTCATAGCCTTTACATTTCTGTTAATAATACTCATGAGACTCAGCTTCATGTCCTCAGAGACTGGCTTCTGCAACAACAGTTTGTGTATTATGGTTTTAATCTTTCCTCTGCCACCTCCTGAGTAGCCTCTTTAGTCCTTATCGCCTTTGTCTCACTCACAGTATCACTCACACGCCTACCATTCATGACGGTCTTATCTGTGCCCATGACAGACTCAATTCTTAGAATCACCAGTATCTCTGTCGCTATCAACTTAGTACGAACTGTCTTCACTCTCTCTCTCCCTCTCTCTCTCCCTCTCTCTCTCTCTCTCTCTCTCTCTCTCTCTCTCTCTCTCTCGCTCTATGTATCTTTCTATTAAATAATTTTGGTTGAGGTCGGGTTGAGAGGCAGCAGAGAGCCAGGTGGCCTTGCTCCCACCCAGCACCGCCCATTCTACCTGAATTTAAAATCCCCAGCACACTTGCTGCCACTGGTGCTCAACTTTTTCCCGCTGGCTGGTAGGTGATGCTCTCGCTGTCAGGAAGCAATGTGTTCATCAGAGAATATAACACGCTTTCCAATATACCTCGAAATACGTTTACGTTCCCATGGCTTTTATTTGGAGTACAGTGCGCACATACACACACAGACACACACACAGACACACACACACAGACACACACACACACACACACACACACACACATACACACACACATACTCACACACACACACACCCATCATCACAAACCCCACCTACACCACAGCCCTATATAGGCCCCCACCAAGGCTCTCGCTCCCCCAACCCCAATATTCTTGCATGACCACAATGATAGAAAAGAAACTGAAAGTTTGGTACACAAACGCGGATGGAATAACGAATAAACATGAGGAGTGGAACGAAAGAATCAGTGAAAAATCCCCAGACATCATAGCAGTCACAGAAACAAAACTCGCTGAGACAATAACAGACACAATCTTCCCAACGGGATATCAGATCCTGAGGAAAGATAGGAGTAGAGGGGGAGGAGGGGTTGCACTGCTCATAAAACACCAATGGGGATTTGAGGAAATGGAAGGCATGGACATGATTGGAGAAAGAGACTACATTGTAGGTACAATTCAGTCCGGAGAACATAAAGTAGTCATTGGAGTGATGTATAACCCACCACAGAACTGCAGGAGGCCAAGAGAGGAGTACGAAGAAAACAACAGGGTGATGGTGGACACACTGGCTGAGGTGGCAAGAAGAGCTCACTCGAGCAGAGCAAAGTTACTGGTAATGGGCGATTTCAACCACAGGGAGATCGACTGGGAAAACCTGGAGCCACATGGGGGTCACGAGAGGCCCCTTGGAGCTAGCGATCACGTGGTTCTGAGTTTTGATTATATAGTAGAGTTACAAGTGGAGAAGGTAACAGGAACTGAAGGGGACAGGCCAAACTATAATAGGGGGGACTACACAGGTATGAGAAACTTCCTACAGGAGCTTCAGTGGGACAGAGAAATGGTAGGAAAATCAGTAAACGAGATGATGGAATATGTGGCAACAAAGTGCAAGGAGGCAGAGGAAAGGTTTGTTCCCAAGGGAAACAGAAATAATAGGAAGACCAAAACGAGTCCTTGGTTTACCCGAAGGTGTAGGGAGGCAAAAACTAAGTGCAACAGAGAATGGAAAAGGTACAGGAGGCATAGGACCCAGGAAAACAAGGAGATTAGTAGAAGAGCCAGAAACGAGTATGCACAGATAAGGAGGGAGGCCCAGCGACAGTATGAAAAGGACATAGCATCGAAAGTCAAACCTGACCCGAAACTGCTGTATAGCCACATTAGGAGGAAGACAACAGTCAAGGACCAGGTGATAAGGCTGAGGAAAGAAGGTGGAGAACTCACAAGAAACGATCAAGAGGTATGTGAGGAGCTCAACACGAGATTTAAGGAAGTATTTACAGTAGAGACAGGAAGGACTCTGGGGGGACAGATCAGATGGGGACACCAGCAAGGAATACACCAACAAGTGTTGGACGACATACATACAGATGAGGAGGAGGTGAAGAAACTGCTAAGGGGCATCGATACCTCAAAGGCAAGGGGACCGGACAACATCTCCCTGTGGGTCCTTAGAGAGCGAGCAGATATGTTGTGCGTGCCACTTACCACAATCTTCAACACGTCCCTGGAAACTGGGCAACTACCTGAGGTATGGAAGACGGCAAATGTAGTTCCCATTTTTAAAAAAGGAGACAGAAAAGAGGCACTAAACTATAGACCTGTGTCATTGACGTGTATAGTATGCAAAGTTATGGAGAAGATTATCAGGAGGAGAGTGGTGGAGCACCTGGAACGGAACAAGAGTATAAATGCCAACCAGCACGGATTCATGGAAGGCAAATCCTGTGTCACAAACCTTCTGGAGTTTTATGATAAAATAACAGAAGTAAGACACGAGAGAGAGGGGTGGGTTGATTGCATCTTCTTGGACTGCAAGAAGGCCTTTGACACAGTTCCTCACAAGAGATTAGTGCAGAAGCTAGAGCATCAGGCGCATATAACAGGAAGGGAACTGCAATGGATCAGAGAATACCTGACAGGGAGGCAACAACGAGTCATGGTACGTAATGATGTATCACAGTGGGCACCTGTGACGAGCGGGGTCCCACAGGGGTCGGTCCTAGGACCAGTGCTATTTTTGGTATATGTGAACGACATGAAGGAAGGGTTAGACTCAGAAGTGTCCCTGTTTGCAGATGATGTGAAGTTAATGAGGAGAATTAAATCTGATGAGGACCAGGCAGGACTTCAAAGAGACCTGGACAGACTAGACACCTGGTCCAGCAAATGGCTTCTCGAATTTAATCCTGCCAAATGCAAAGTCATGAAGATAGGGGAAGGGCACAGAAGACCACAGACAGAGTATAGGCTAGGTGGCCAAAGACTGCAAACCTCACTCAAGGAGAAAGATCTTGGGGTGAGTATAACACCGAGCATGTCTCCAGAAGCACACATCAATCACATAACTGCTGCAGCATATGGGCGCCTGGCAAACCTGAGAACAGCATTCCGATACCTTAATAAGGACTCGTTTAAGACACTGTACACCGTGTATGTCAGGCCCATACTGGAGTATGCAGCACCTGTTTGGAACCCGCACTTGAAAAAGCACGTCAAGAAACTAGAGAAAGTACAAAGGTTTGCGACAAGGTTAATTCCAGAGCTAAGGGGAATGTCCTATAAAGAAAGATTAAGGGAAATCGGCCTGACGACACTGGAGGACAGGAGGGTCAGGGGAGACATGATAACGACATATAAAATACTGCGTGGAATAGAGAAGGTGGACAAAGACAGGATGTTCCAGGGAGGGGACACAGAAACAAGAGGCCACAATTGGAAGTTGAAGACACAAATGAGTCAGAGAGATATTAGGAAGCATTTCTTCAGTCATAGAGATGTAAGGCAGTGGAATAGCCTAGAAAATGACGTAGTGGAGGCAGGAACCATACACAGTTTTAAGAAGATGTTTGATAAAGCTCATGGAGCGGGGAGAGAGAGAGCCCAGTAGCAACCCGTGAAGAGGCGGGGCCAAGAGCTAAGACTCGACCCCTCCAACCACAAATAGGTGAATACAAATAGATGAGTACACACACACACACACACATACACATACCACGAGAAATATACTGGGACAACCTGGAGCCACATACAGGACCAGGAACGTGATGGGCTTCTACGCTGGAGGTGGTGATAGAGAATTTCATGCTTCAGGAAGTCATGAACAAACCGAAATTGAAGTCACTGAACATTCACTCGTATTTTCACAGACAAGAGAGGTGAAACAGACACAAGAGATATCACATCACTCTTTTAAAAAAAAGAAAACTATGTTTACTATTCCTTGTTCATTCTAAAATTTCAATTAAGAGAGAATTTTAGATGTGGATGCATTTTAGAACTTAAACGTTCGTCTGATTGACCTCAGCTTTTTATAATTATTTTTATCATTAGCATCATAGTCAGGTTGAATTTTAAGCCCTGGGCCACTTTAGGGTTACCCAGTTACAACTTTTGGAACTCTTGAGGGTATAATCAAAATGTGTATCATTTGACTGATCCCCCCAAAATTTGAATTCCTTCTCCTGTACCTAATGACCTACGGCTCTTGAACTTTTCAAGAATTCTTGAGGTTATTTTTTAATGCTCTGTAGACTATTTTAAATTTTTTGGTGTTTGAGTGGATAGCGCTTCACCACCTTTGTATCATTGCTTCCTACAAAATTTAGTTACCACAACTGGTCTGGCTAGTCCTCTATTCTCTTTTTTTTTTGATCTAAAAACGGTCCGTACTCGCGGCTGTCTGTTGGGAACTTCACCATGTGCTCGATAAGAGAGAGGATAAATAAATCACAACTAACAGGAAGTCAAGAAACAGCATTCATGGAAAACTTCTCCCACAAAGAATATTGCTTTGAAAACAATAAACTCAGCGGACACACATCACAACGATTTTAATTATGGGAGTCTCACTTAACCATGTCATGAATATTTGATCTGAAGATGCTGCCTTGAGACATAACTAATAGTTTTCAGAGAGTGTTTGCTAAAAGTACTTATCTTAGGATTCACTGTCATGTAGTGACCATTTGCCTTTTTAATGGGGTGTTAAATCTCATAACCAATCTTCCAATAAACAGTTGCGATTTTTTTCACAAAATGTTCATTAGTGAATTGGTCACTAAGACTTTTACTCATATCTTCATAAAAAAAGTGATCGTTGTACAGTATTTTTCTTCCGAGTTGTTAGATTAGGACTGTGATCTGGAAACAAAATTAACCAATTAAAATATACCACAACACCAGTAATTAAATAACATTCAGCCAATCAAAGAGTTTACATGCGTGAACAAAAAACGGAGACCGGCTGTTTACAGCTCCTGAACAGTCACTCGCTTGACTGTCTTGGCAACAACAAAATACTGACTGTTACTGAACTAAATGGGCTGAAAACCTATCAAGGGAACATCTGCGCATGCTTGACCACTGAACGGGTCACATTTGATTACGTTTCGCTCCACAGGAGCTTTGTCAAGCCAGAAGAGGAAAACGTTGCCTCAATAAAATGTTACATTAGTTGCATCTGTGTCCATTTTGTCAGTAATTCTACAATTATTACCAGACATAATGTTGTTTCCTGAGGGAGCAGACCATCAACACCGTCACTAACATGAGAGAAAACAAGGTTGATCTTTACTTTGTTGTTTTCTAGAGCTAGAAAATTATTTCTGAATAGCAAAATAGTATAGTATAAAATTTCCATAATATCTTCTGATATATATATATATATATATATATATATATATATATATATATATATATATATATATATATATATATATATATATATATATATATATATATATATATATAGGATGGGGTCCACCTCTGGTGTAAATTGTGGGACCCATAGCCTCGGAGAAGTGGATAAAAAGGCTTCAAGGAAGAATATTTGGATTTCTTCCTGAAGCCATTTGAATATTCCACTTCCCCTACCATCCCATCTGTTAAACTATTTTTTTTTACCAATAGGAATATTTTATTACATAATATGGCACAGAAGATTTAAGAGATACATTGTTGATATAAAGGTGGCATATACGGTACATGTTGTTACGTATGTATCACCGATTATAAGGCGAAAATCTCATCCAGCTCCAAAGAGCTGGGGCGTGTGCCCAAAATGCAGCATGCATTACCCCTTTGAACAGCCGCACTGAGCCGCTGGAACAGAAAACTAGCTGCCCTGGGATCCCTAGTTACCCTGATGAGTCTTTTTCCCAGCTCCTTAAGGAAATTAGATGCACTCTTTCCCCATGAGCCAAGGGTCTCTGAGCCTATGGGAACAAACATAAAATGATGGGCAAGTTCTCCATATTTTCTAGACTTTTGGGACTCCCTAAAGCTGGCAGCTGCCCCTCCTTCCTCCCTGGTGTATTGGAGATAGGTATCAGCCAAGGTAGATGCACATGTATAGTCCCACACCACCTGCTTCCCATCTGTCCAGGCTTGAAGGGTGATACCATATATATATATATATATATATATATATATATATATATATATATATATATATATATATATATATATATATATATTTTATTATTATTATCACACTGGCCGATTCCCACCAAGGCAGGGTGGCCCGAAAAAGAAAAACTTTCACCATCATTCACTCCATCACTGTCTTGCCAGAAGGGTGCTTTACACTACAGTTTTTAAACTGCAACATTAACACCCCTCCTTCAGAGTGCAGGCACTGTACTTCCCATCTCCAGGACTCAAGTCCGGCCTGCCGGTTTCCCTGAATCCCTTCATAAATGTTACTTTGCTCACACTCCAACAGCACGTCAAGTATTAAAAACCATTTGTCTCCATTCACTCCTATCAAACACGCTCATACATGCCTGCTGGAAGTCCAAGCCCCTCGCACACAAAACCTCCTTTACCCCCTCCCTCCAACCTTTCCTAGGCCGACCCCTACCCCGCCTTCCTTCCACTACAGACTGATACACTCTTGAAGTCATTCTGTTTCGCTCCATTCTCTCTACATGTCCGAACCACCTCAACAACCCTTCCTCAGCCCTCTGGACAACAGTTTTGGTAATCCCGCACCTCCTCCTAACTTCCAAACTACGAATTCTCTGCATTATATTCACACCACACATTGCCCTCAGACATGACATCTCCACTGCCTCCAGCCTTCTCCTCGCTGCAACATTCATCACCCACGTTTCACACCCATATAAGAGCGTTGGTAAAACTATACTCTCATACATTCCCCTCTTTGCCTCCAAGGACAAAGTTCTTTGTCTCCACAGACTCCTAAGTGCACCACTCACTCTTTTTCCCTCATCAATTCTATGATTCACCTCATCTTTCATAGACCCATCCGCTGACACGTCCACTCCCAAATATCTGAATACGTTCACCTCCTCCATATTCTCTCCCTCCAATCTGATATTCAATCTTTCATCACCTAATCTTTTTGTTATCCTCATAACCTTACTCTTTCCTGTATTCACCTTTAATTTTCTTCTTTTGCACACCCTACCAAATTCATCCACCAATCTCTGCAACTTTTCTTCAGAATCTCCCAAGAGCACAGTGTCATCAGCAAAGAGCAGCTGTGACAACTCCCACTTTGTGTGTGATTCTTTATCTTTTAACTCCACGCCTCTTGCCAAGACCCTCGCATTTACTTCTCTTACAACCCCATCTATAAATATATTAAACAACCACGGTGACATCACACATCCTTGTCTAAGGCCTACTTTTACTGGGAAAAAATTTCCCTCTTTCCTACATACTCTAACTTGAGCCTCACTATCCTCGTAAAAACTCTTCACTGCTTTCAGTAACCTACCTCCTACACCATACACTTGCAACATCTGCCACATTGCCCCCCTATCCACCCTGTCATACGCCTTTTCCAAATCCATAAATGCCACAAAGACCTCTTTAGCCTTATCTAAATACTGTTCACTTATATGTTTCACTGTAAACACCTGGTCCACACACCCCCTACCTTTCCTAAAGCCTCCTTGTTCATCTGCTATCCTATTCTCCGTCTTACTCTTAATTCTTTCAATTATAACTCTACCATACACTTTACCAGGTACACTCAACAGACTTATCCCCCTATAATTTTTGCACTCTCTTTTATCCCCTTTGCCTTTATACAAAGGAACTATGCATGCTCTCTGCCAATCCCTAGGTACCTTACCCTCTTCCATACATTTATTAAATAATTGCACCAACCACTCCAAAACTATATCCCCACCTGCTTTTAACATTTCTATCTTTATCCCATCAATCCCGGCTGCCTTACCCCCTTTCATTTTACCTACTGCCTCACGAACTTCCCCCACACTCACAACTGGCTCTTTCTCACTCCTATAAGATGTTATTCCTCCTTGCCCTATACACGAAATCACAGCTTCCCTATCTTCATCAACATTTAACAATTCCTCAAAATATTCCCTCCATCTTCCCAATACCTCTAACTCTCCATTTAATAACTCTCCTCTCCTATTTTTAACTGACAAATCCATTTGTTCTCTAGGCTTTCTTAACTTGTTAATCTCACTCCAAAACTTTTTCTTATTTTCAACAAAATTTGTTGATAACATCTCACCCACTCTCTCATTTGCTCTCTTTTTACATTGCTTCACCACTCTCTTAACTTCTCTCTTTTTCTCCATATACTCTTCCCTCCTTGCATCACTTCTACTTTGTAAAAACTTCTCATATGCTAACTTTTTCTCCCTTACTACTCTCTTTACATCATCATTCCACCAATCGCTCCTCTTCCCTCCTGCACCCACTTTCCTGTAACCACAAACTTCTGCTGAACACTCTAACACTACATATACATACATATACATATACATATATATATATATATATATATATATATATATATATATATATATATATATATATATATATATATATATATATATATATATATAAATATATAATATATATTTTATATAAGTTTAAAACTGCTTGGGGAAATAGCTCACAACAAATTATCATACATAATCTAAGGCCGTCGTTGATTAAATGTTATCTTTCTATTACTTAAAAATTATAGACATAATTTAAAAGAAAATTAATTCTGTCCCTATTAGTCTGAATTAAAAACGACCAGGAGAATCAAGTAAAATTAGAGAATAGGTGAAATTTGTAGATACATCAATTCCTTAGTGCTCCAGATGGGTATATATATCAACTCATTTCCCTACTAAATTGCAAATTGGCACCTACACAGCTCTATATTAACCCAAACCTTCTTTATAAAATTTTCAGGTAATTAAACGGTAACGAGAAAAGAGAAGAAAGGACAAAATGAGACACATCTTAGACAACCAACAGCTTTCATCTGTCAGAGGATTTATTAGCAGCTTCATCTTGTGTTGAAGATAGACCAAAAGTCAGATTTTCTTTGGTCCTTGGTAGTCTAAAACATTGCTTCAGAAAACATAGTCAAAGATTATATAGAGTTCAAAAAAGAATTGTATAGAAGGATTTGTTACCCTTCACTAGAAAATCGAAGCATCATAATCCGGAGTTCAACTGAGCTAAGTTGTCGCGTTCCTGGTATAAAAACAGGCGCAGCTAAGAGGGGAAGGTGTGAGTACTGTCTCTGCTCCCAGGCAATCTTCTCTCTCTCCCAGAAAATCGCCCACTTGCTTCCCTTATATATAAGACGACACGCATTCTTCCCTGAGGCTGCCACACCAGTAATGTCGGTCTTGTCGTTGCCGAGACTAAGGAAGGGGGAAGAATGAAAGCGAAAGAGAGTGAGTGAAGATGAGAGCGAGAAAGAGAGAGGACTTAAAATTCCACGCCGAGGTTATCTGTTGAGAAGAACTATCTTCTTTTATGTTGTATTATTTAGGTGTAAGAGTCAAAGAGAGACAGACGTAAGGCTCTCTCCCCATCCTCCACATCCTTCAGCTATTACTGGAAATGTAGAAAATATTTCAAACCATAGTGAAAACTGGTAGGGAATTTAGAGAACAGATGGAAGTAGATGGAAAGCATGTGCTATAACTTTGATTAATTACAACAGTATATATCTCAACTAATTTGTTACTACTATGTGCAGCAGCGGTTTTGGTTACCACCAGTTCTGTTATGACTAACATAATCACCAATAATTAACCAAATTCCCAGTTTTTGTCAAATGATTGTTCTAAGGCAGTTCCTGAACAAACATCAGGAAACCGTCGACTTCAGATTTCCCCCGCGTATCTCTTACTTACAATTAGCTTGTCCAGCTGGCTCTTGAATGATTGTATTGTCATCGCGTTTACAGCTTTTGAAGATAGTTTATTTCATTAAATTTTTTGCATAGAAACCTTCACACACGTTCATGTTGCATCTCATGCCTCGGAGTTTCACTCCATCGTTTTGAATTATGGATTAATTCAACATTTAATATAGTTTCAGAGAGAAAGAGAATGGGAGAGGGAGAGAGAGGGAGAGAGAGAGTGAGAGAGAGAATGGGAGAGAGAGCAACAGATATAAAGCCTGATAAACACATTCAGAGAGACAGCCAGACAGACAGATAAACAGAGGAAAGAGTACATATACAATACAAACAGCATTGGATTCCTCTGTAACTATTGAGGCAAGTTATTGAACAGGATTACGTTGGATGAAGCTCCTGTACCTCTTACAACAGCAGGCCTTCCAACTGTGACTTGTTAAAAGTTTCATTTAATCACGGAACGGCTGGGATTCGAACCCCAGTCTAGTGAGTTTTAAGCATTGCAGGTCTATTGTTTTGATTTATTTTGCATATACTTGGGTTGTTGATTTAAACCATATTATCAGTTTTCACTATCCTAAGATTTCTGAACAAAGATATATAGACCTTTACTTAATGTGTATGCATACATTCTTTATGGGTATGCATAAAAAAGCATATTGTCAAATAAAAAGACATATAAAAAAGGCATATTTATTGAAGTACACCCAGAACCATTCAAAATATTTGTACGAGCTCCCCCTAACAAGTTCCAGACTTTAGGCTGGAAGGTATTAGGTTGAGAGCCAAAGGCTAAAAAAAATTAAGTCAGGTAACTGAAGAAAAAAGACACACCGAGACGGGCGAGGTATTAACAGTACAAGCACTCAGGGACTCTGGGACCTTCATGCTTCCTGCCTGAGGTACTTCATCTAGGTTATTAGCACTCCTCTTCCGTTTCACAAGATCCGCTTTAGCTTTCCACGCCGAGACAAAGCTCGCCGAAATGTAAGTGCAACAACTGAGGAATTATACGCATGTGCAACACTCCAGTGTTGCACATGGGTATAATGTCGATACTATGCATCATTATACTCTCAAATCCATGCACTTCTGTACCTATATATCAAAGAGAAGAGTGATAATGAAAGCTACAAGCTCTACCATGCCAGCAGGAGAGCTAGCCGATGAAGTCCTTATTACCATATAGTCCCAGATCCAACTACGTCGCAGAAAATCAATGACCAAGTCAGTATGAAAGTTGTTTGTCAGTCTCGTCCGGTTCCACTTACGTATGTCCGAACAACCCGTCGAAATAAATCATACGTATTTGTAATATTCAAAAATACAGGCGAGCAGAAATAATGTGGGTAGAAAATTATTCACATTGCAAGAGATGGTTGTTGAGTTGTACTATTAGGATGACCTCTTTTGTATTGACCTTACCTGATAACAATTTAGCCTAATAAGACATATCACTATGGCAACGGTTCGCTCTCCAGGAGCTTTGTCAAGCCATTAGGAACAATACAGCGGCACAGAAGGTACATTTAGGTACCACGAGAAGTGAAAGAACATAATACTGCATTAGGCCTACTGCCCTATGTTAATGGTGGTAGTTTTATTCGTGGTAGTAATATTGGTTGCCGTGTGATGAAGAGGTTTGTTGCTTCAAGGAGGGCTCGTGTTAATACTTTAATCTGTTTAATAGTGTTTGAAATGGAGATTAAGGATATTTCAAGGCATCTTCGTCTGAGAGAGTTTGGCTCTGTAATCACCAGACGGGCGTCACTGAATCTCGTCAAGTGGTTGTAGGAGTTCCGTTGTTGCACACATGCGTTGTTGAAGTTATAGCTTCTGCATACACTTATGTTCACTCAGACGTGTTTCTAAATTTCGTGCTACTTCACCGAAACGGAATGATTATAAGGGCCTCGTACATATATCGTAATCATGAGATATTGGTGGAATGGTGAGGAAGAGTTCAGCTTCTAGATGGTCCATGTACCAATTTGCCAAAAGAGAGCTGATGGAAGATCCCACACCCGTGCCGTATATCTGTTTGTAGAAAACAAATAGTTAAAGTTCATGCAGGGTTTAATCAGGTCGATAAAAATAGCCGGGACTTAGTGGAAGATGTTACAAAAAACGCGATTCTAAAAGCTTAGAGATCTCCAGTGAATACTAGAAAGGACTGCCCTTCTAGCATCCAGCCTGTTACTGGGTTTTCGTAACAAGTAGTCAGTATCCTTGTCCAATTATCCATTAAAATTCAGTATGGTTCAATAGTGCTTTAGGATTACAACTGGTAGGCTACTAACTAGAGAAATTAAAATTTAATAAATTTATTAAGTAGTAAGTTGTCTAGAGGTATATTATCAAATTAAATTAATTACAGCAATCAAAATAAAATCAATCTCTCGAGTTCAATATTATTGTGTTGAAAGCACATATCACATTTATAATTCTTAAGTACCGTCAGGTACATTAACATTTAATAAAATATTACAAATATGTACAATTGTGTGTATGCGTGTAAGTGCTCTTATTTAGTTAGCTATGTCTCAAGACTCGAATAAGACTTAAACAAGTGACTGACAAAGTCCTCAAATAAACTAACTTCTTGACCGACTGGCAACCCGAACAGTCTGCTTGAACAACAAAGAATGCTAAGCCCAATAGCAATGCAATATCAAGCGACTGCGACACAGAATCATGAACTGGGAAATAATATAACGACACTAAGTAGGGACCATCTGCTGATCCTCCACAAAAGTTACAAGACTCCCATAATACTGAATCTAAGTTCAGCATAGGTAAAACTGTGACTGTGACAATACACAGGAACCAGTACAAAATTAGGTCAGAAGCTATAGCTAAGGACCTGAGATGTTCAGAGTGTCTATGTGACACACAACCTCAGTACAACGTCGAAAATCACAAAGTCTATACAATGTTCTGAGAACAAAGTTCTACAGAACTAACAAGAATAATGAGACAGACAATCTGTCCAACCAGCAAGCGAGTCTCCAGCAGACTGACTACTTCACGAGAGGTGAGGACACCCCCCCCTCGATCACGTGATAGCTACGTGGACAACTGCAGCTCAGAAGCCGGCAGTATAACGAGCGACAAGCGATAATTACAGTAGTTTGACAATCAAGACTAACTGAGCACATTTTATATACATCCTAACAACATAAGCTAAATAACAATATAACAGTCAAATAATAATATAAAGTCATACATTTACGATTTAGCTATTATCGCAAATATAAGCAATATAAAATTAAATGAAAAGGTAATATACATTCTATATACATAATAATCATTGTAACCCATTCAGGGGTTGCAACACCCCCCCCCCAACACGACAGAGGGTCGCACTAGGAGTTGCATGTTGTTTTTCACATTATTTCTGGTTACTCATATCAATATTATTATCAAAATAAATATTAATGAATGTCTCTTGTGCCAAGCACCTCTACAATTTCACAGCATCCGTCACTAGGATATGCCCCTAGGTACTAGGGCAGTACACAGTATCGTATATCTTCATACTCGTGGTTATGTACATCAGTGTAGAGACTGGATAGCGCTGACAAGGAGGGGACGTTGAGGCTCGATCATAGTAGAGGAGACTGCATTCCACTCTTAAGTAGTGGTTGTGGAATGCGAGGCAGTATGAACATCTGAGTATGAAACAGCTTAAGGTGTGTAGTGAAGGGGGGGTCTGCGACACGACAGTGTTGCGTCACGCAGTACATCACCCGCACCACACTACTCACTCAACACTCAGCTTGTCTCCTCACACAACATTACTGTGAATATATAAATATAATAATTAGACATGACAAGAGTATATATAGTTAATATGGGCTGGAGGGATTAAGTTACTTTAATAAATTTGACATAGCAAGTAACAAAAGGTATTTGGGCATTAAAATTACGTTAATTTAATGTAACTGATAATTATTAAGGACGAGACAGAGCGTCAGCAATTACATTACAATGACCACTTATGTGTTTTATACTAATAGAATAAGGTTGGATTCTGAGGGCCCACCTCATGATCCTAGCATTTTTACTTTTCATGGTATTAATATAAGTGAGTGGATTGTGGTCTGAAAAAACGTTAATTTTAAATGGGGAAGTGCACAAATACACGTCAAAATGTTCCAATGACACCACAAGAGCTAGAGCCTCTTTCTCAATAGTGGCATAATTTTTCTGGTGTCGTTTAAGCTTAGATGAATAGTAACATATAGGATGGAGAATATCAGTGGATGTTGACTGTTGGAGCAGCACAGCACCCACTGCATAGCCACTCGCATCTATATGTAAAAAGAAGGGAAGATTGAAATTAGGACTCTTCAACACAGGAGCAGAGGAGAGCAAACGTTTCAACCTTTTGAACGAGTCTGAACAATCTCTAGTCCAGGTGAACTGAACTTTGGTACTAGAGCTCATAGTAAGAGGTGTAGGTGGAGGTGTGTGTGCTGGCTTGCCTGTCACTTGACACACGTGGCAACGTCGCACGTGATCAGTTACTGTTTCCTTCATCTTTGGCCAAGTAAAATGTTTTGCCAGTTTACCGAGTGTCTTCTTGACACCCAAATGTCCTCCTATGGGACTATTGTGAGCAAAATCAATGGCTTGTTCACGAAATGTAACTGGTAACACTACGAGATTCTTGACTGTGGTGGAAACACTATCAGCTGACAACTTAGATGTATTTTTCTCCATCAGTACACCATTACTATAATAGTAACAATTATCGAGATCCTTTGCTTCACTCTCAGTAACTGCTATATCTCTCAGTCTTTCCAGTGACTGATCAACAAACTGATCCTTGATTAAATCATCATGAGTTAGAAATTTAACGTCAGTTGTGTCTTGACTAGGTTGATGACCAGGTGGAGTCAGAGTTAATGATCCTGGGCGCAGAGCGTCACTAAACAACATATTCAACCCCAAATCATCGTCATCAACTAACTCAACAGGAGACAAGGATGGTTGTTGAATCTTTGACATAGCTCTAGTAATTGCGCTGAGAGGAAATAAAATAGGTTTCTCTCTACAAGCTTCAATGGCATAATTATCATCATTGTTATTATCAATCACAAGTGGTTCTTTACATATACCAGCATGAAGGATATCGTTCCCTATCAACAAGTCCACTGACCTGATGGGAAATACACCACTGGAAATACCCACTGAAATATAACCAGTATAATAGCTTGTCTCAATATAAACTTTGTGCAGAGGCACTTTTATAACAGCCCCTCCATAGACTTCTAACAATACATCTATCTTGCAATAGGTATCGTCAGTTATGGGCAGTACATCTTCTCTTAATAACGTGAGATAACTGCCAGTGTCTCTGAAAGAAATAATCTCAGTTAGATGTGATTCGTCAAATCCTACTTTATCTCTCGAAAAGTAAGGACTCATCGCTGAACGAATCTTTTCGTCAGATACACTTTCTGACGCTAGTCATCTATCCTGAGTAACATTATCTAAAACAGTAGGATAAGAGGAATTGCTAGGATTTTGGTGCCTTTGTTGCTCGGAAGAGGATACAACTTGTGTGGGGGCGCCAGCCGCACGACTGTATCTCGCATCTCTTTCTAACTTATAGCAATACTCTCTAGTATGTCGTTTTCTGTTACAATAGGTACATTTAACTTTCTTCTTCTCGATACCAGATTTCTGTCTAGCCACAGAGACAGATTCAGGATTGTGAGTTTTCCTGGTAATGGTACAAGAAGTTACAGTAACAGGTACATTAGGCCGGCAATGAGCAGCTGATTTAGGTTGCCAACTTCTAGGACAATTTTTAGTTACCTTGTTTCTGAGTGTTTTAGTACTTACAAGGTTGTGAGAAATTTCGTAATTGTCTGCTAATGCTGCAGTTTCCAGAATATCTGAGGTAGTATGATCGATCAGATATTCTTGTATGTCAGCAGACATACAGTTGTTAAACTCTTCGTGTAGTAACAACTGAACAAGGCTGTCGTAGTTGGTACACTTAGCAGCTCTAGTCCATCTCTCAAATGCAACTTTTTTCTCACGAGCAAACTCTACACAAGTTTGATCTTTTCGTCGTTGTAACGTACGAAATGCTCTTTGATAACTTACAGGTAACAAGTTATATGTCTCTAGAATAGTTTGTTTGACAGCGTCATAACTAATGTACTTAGCAAATGGTAAAGCAGCCGTACAAGTTTGAGCTCTTCCCGTCAAAGCAGTATGAAGCAATGTTGCCCAGTGCTTACGTGGCCAGTTCATAGCACGTGCCTGGTTCTCAAACACATCAAAATATGTGTCTAAGTCACTTTCAAAAAACTTAGGAACCATGGATGCAGCTTTCTGCACATTAAATGTGTCCTGTGATCTATCAGTCTGTCGTCTTAACAGACGAACATTTTCTCTTTGGAAATCTTCTTCGTTCAATTTCCTCTGTGCCTCTATTTGTGCAGTCTGCAACATAATGAGGCGTTCCAACCTCTCAAACTGTTCCTGAGAGATAGGACCAGTGGGTAATGGAGGAGTAGGGAAATTAACATGGTCTGGACGGTCCTTAGGTCGGACACTTGGTCCAGCCGTCTCTAGAGTGTCTAGATCTGGTCTAGGATAAGTAGATACAGGTGTATCATACACTGTACTAGTATTAGGCTGTGTCATACTACCAGCTACACTCTGTACTATAGTGTCAGTGAGGGAAGGCGTGAGCGAGAACTGAGCTACACTAGGCTCAGACACTAGGCTCACTTCTGCTCTAGTTGCTCTTTCATCTTCACCAAATAGAGCCATACTTCCTAATTGTGACACTAGGCTTTCTGAATCTGAATCATAATCAGACATCTCTGTATTCTGTATGAGCAGGAAACAATATATCTTTAATTAATGCTCTGACAGTTTCAGCTGTGTAATTCCTGTTATACGTCACACCGAGATACTTGGCTACTTGCCAACACGTCTGAAGTTTTAATGCACTTAACTCAGACAAAGTCAGAGTATCAATTAACTTAATGTGTAACAGAAGACGAGGAGTCGGCAGTCACCACCATGATCACATGATTAAAATACCTGAACTATGTCCAGTTACAGAATTTGACATGTAGAGCTTAACAGAGAAATCTCAACGCAGTTGAATTGGCCATTCTATTCCCACTGAGGAGTCTAATGACAGGTTGCCAGTCCTCGACGTCCACATTCAGAAAGTAGGTAAAACACTAAAATTCCAAGTAATGGATGTCTTTAAGCAAATTTAATCTTAAATACTTCATTTCCGGTCAGGATACTAAGATCAAACAAGCCAGCATCACCATAATCATCATCGGGTTTTCCTAGGAGTCTACCGAATTTGATTCCTGAATTTTTTTCACCAACGTGGGAAACCTTGAACCATTCAGTGCAGGGGTTCACACAATCCCATGCGGTGACTGTGAAAAAGTATATGTCGGTGAAACAGCAAGAAGAATAGAGACAGGTGTGAGTGAGCACATCAATGCATGCAGAATAATAACTTGAACAACGCATGTGTGCAACACCGGAACTCCTCCATGCACTTGATGAGATTCAATTACTCTAGAGTAGTGATTAACGAACCATAACAGAAATACTTCGAATCATCAATAATACTATTTAGAAAACTCTTAAATAGAATAAAGACAGTTTTGTCATCTCATTGAATGAAACCTCGCTTTGACTGCTTCCACTATTACTACTACCATAAATTTGCTCCCATAGGCCTACCGCAGTGTTTATATTCTCATATATATATATATATATATATATATATATATATAGATATATATATATATATATATATATATATATATATATATATATATATGTGTGTGTGTGTGTGTGTGTGTGTGTGTGTGTGTGTGTATGTGTGTGTGTGAGTGTGTGTGTGTGTGTGTGTGTGTGTGTGTGTGTGTGTGTGTGTGTGTGTGTGTGTGTGTGTGTGTGTGTGTGTGTGTGTGTGTGTGTCGTGCCGAAGAGGTAAAAATTGGTCACTTAGCGAGAAATGATTTAAAATTATGTCCTTTCTAAAATTTTCTCTTATAAGTTTAAAGATATGTTTTTTTCATTTATGTTAATATAAAAACTAATAATTTTGTACCAAAAGCACCTTAGAAAACCTACCTAACCTTATTATAACAAGCGCAATTTAATTTAGCCTAATCTAACTAAAAATATTTCACACAAGTTTTCAATAATTTAATAATAAACAAACACAATGAAATATATTTTTTCGTTAGGTTTAGAATTATTTTTGCAAAATTATTGCACAGACAACTTTTCGCTTGTATTATTCGCAAAGAAGAACTTTGCTATTAAAGCCAAAATCCCAATTCGGCACAACATATATATATCGTCATGTTGAGGGCGATTTCCGGTGATTTATGGCAAAAAAAATTTTCATTCGGTATTTTCGGCAAAGTGAACCCCTTATTAAACATGCCAAACTGGACGATTCTGGTTATTAGGCACGACATATATATATATATATATATATATATATATATATATATATATATATATATATATATATATATATATATATTGACAGAACATTCACAAAACTACGATACAAAGTAAAACAACATAGGTAACTCAGAGCTACATCTCGAATACTTCGTCCAGCTCCCCGGCGGTGGGCCGCGTGCCCAGAATGCTGCAGGCATTTCCTCTCTGGCTCGCAACACTGAGTCTCTGGGAGAGGAAGCTGGTCGCCCTGTGGTCCTTTGTTTCTATGATGAGCTTTTCACCCAGCTCTATTAGGAACTTTAGAGCACACTTGCCCCATGCTCCAAGGGTCTCCGACCCTATTGGGATGAAGTTATAGCAAGGGGGAAGGTCTTCATATTTGCGGATCTTCTGAGTCTCCCTGTGGCTGGCAGCTCCACCCCCTTCCACTACGGAGTATGGCAAGTAGGTGTCTGCCAATGTGGCGGCACATGTGTAGTCCCAGGCAATCTGCTTTCCATCCTTCCAAGGTAGCATAGTGGCTCCATCAGGACGCTTTAGACTTCCGTCAGACCTCTGCACTTGGGGTTCCCGTTGAGCTGGGCAACGGGCTGTGGCGAGGCTTCTCTTTATGATATCATTGACCTCCTCATGCCTGGCATACTTCCCTTCTGCTGAGTGACACACGAGACCATGATGTCCGAATTGATCAGCTGTCGCCCTGCCGCAAATACACCTATGTTCAGTGAGGATGGGGGCGGCTAGGCGAAGAGCAACACCAATCCGAATGGCCTGTGGGTCTAGTCGAGTGCCCAAGGAGGAATTGGGAACAGCAAACAGGAAATCTCCTGAGTGTGGTGCCTTCACTGCCAGGAGACGAGCTTTGTCCTTTCCTGAGGCGTTGGAGAGCATTGTGTTGGCGATTTTTTCCATGATCGGTTTGTCCCAGTGGGACTGTTTGTGTTCTTTGGGAGGAGCTGGTCTACTGGAGGAATCTGTAAGGGTGTCCCACCGAATCGCTGCTTCAGTAAACCTGGGGTCTTGAGCTCCTACCATGTCTCTCAAGCGTTCGGGAACAATCTTCTTGACTAATGCACTGGAAGCCAAACATGAAGACAGAAAAGCAGGTAAAGCAACATGCGTTGCTTTGCGCACCCCGATACCTCCCAGTCGTACTGGGAGGGTTGCCTGATCCCATTGCTGATCCTCTAGTGACAGGTTCAGTGCCTTCTTAAGGGTTGACCTCAGGTGTGCGTCATATTCGTCGAGTGTTGGGTTGTCAAAAGAGGGTGCACACCTGAGGAAGTGAGTCTTGGAATAGTAAGGCACCTTGTGAGGAGATACAGAGCATCATGGGCATCAAGATTGCTTATTCTCTCCTCCATTCTCATCAGGTCATTCAATTTGTCCTTGAGGACTGTGTCGATGGCCTGGTGAACCAGCGGTGCTCCCAAGAGGGTACTGTTGGACGGAGTGGTAGTAGAGACTTCTGGGAGGATTCTTCGCACAGCATTGATTATTTCCTGGTTTGCTGTGATGATTTCACACTTGGAGGGATTGAGGATGAGTTCCAAGTCTTCTCCCTGTGTTTTCACCAGTTGTAGGTCCCCTACCAGGGACTCTTCAGTACCTGCCAGAGTGCCATCATCCTGGTACCAGATATTGAGCTCGCTGCTTAGGCTGGAAGTTAGTTCTCTTACTGCCAAGCAGAAGAGAAGTGGAGCTAGTGGGTCACCCTGCTGAACACCTTCTGATGAGAGAATTTCATGTTCTCCAAACAAAAGAATTGAGGGTTTGCTGTAGCCGGCTGAAATGAAGGGAAAAATATTGGGGAAGCGATCCCGAACAGCTGGCAAGACAGCATCTCTCTTTACCATATTAAAGGCATTTCTAAAGTCAAGTTTGACTACGGCCTTGTCTTCTGGTAGGTCCCTGATGTAGGCCCTTGCGGCATGAGCTGCAGCTTCACTGCCTTGAGGGACCCCAAAGCCCAGTTGGTGTAGCTGGAGTAAACTGGCAGCTTCTAGGCGAATGTTTCTTACTGCTGCTTTGGCAACGAGACGACGAAGAGTGTTTCCAACCGCAATGGGTCTGATTCCTCCATCCTTCTTCTTCAAGGCACACAGTGAGGCTCCAAAAAAGAAAGGTTTAATTTCTTCTGGGATTCGCCCAGCCAGGCAGTTGTTGACGAAAGTTGTCAACTCGGTGAGAAGAAGTAATGCAGATGCACCGAGTACTGGATTTACCATCTCCTTGAGGTGCTGAGGACGAATTCCAGTGTAACCTCCTGCAGATCCTGCAGGAAATGACACAATCGCCTTATAGACTTCCGATTCAGGCAAAATTAATTGTTCAGTGATGGGGTCTTCCTCAGGGTTGTTGTTGATGGCTATGGTTTCCCTGGTTGGATGCTTGTCTCTTAGTGCTTGGGCTGTGGTCTCATCTTTGGGGGCTACAGTGTCGTCACTTGTAATTATTCGGATTGCTCCCACTGTGTTACCTTCTTCAATTTTTTTGCTAACCTGTGCGCAAATTTTCTCGTTTTCAGTGGGACTTTTCTTGGGTCTACCTTTGCGATTCCTGCGATGATGGGGCAGAGGGACACAATTATCCGTTCTTGGGTAGTTGCGCACTGCCTTGAAAACTGACGTGGTTAGCAGTTTGCCTCGTCTCTCAGGAACTGCAAGACAGACATTGCCGAACAGGAGCAGGTTGCGCCATGCTTGGATGGTGCCTCGGGCTTCTAAGTTGGTGGAACCTCCATTCATCCGCTTGAGAAGGTCTGTGAACTTCCCTGCTGCATATGGGCGAGCCGCTTTAGGGATGTGGGATAGGGTACTGTTAGCAGTGGAGGTTGCCATTGGAATTGTCATCTGCCTGTGGAGGCTGTGGGCTGCTCTCTGCTGGGGGCATATGTGATCCTGCACACCCATTGTGTGCACGAATGCGGCCATCCCTGTTGCGTGCTCGAAACTCTCCGCACACCTGACATGTGCCTCTTCTTTCATTGTTGGGTGCACTGTTTCCCTGGCTTTGTGGCTGGCTGGCTTCATCATCTGCCATACCTCAAACTGTGTGGTAAGCCCAGGCTGAAGGGAAAATGGCGCATGTATGTATGTATATATATATATATATATATATATACATATATATATATATATATATATATATATATATATATATATATATATATATATATATATATATATATATATATATATATATATATATATATATATATATATATATATATATATATATATATATACATATATATATATATATATATATATATATATATATATATATATATATATATATATATATATATATATATATATATATACATATATATATTATCATATACATGTAACGAATAGGTAAAACTTGCGATTTTGGCTTAAATAGCAACGCTCGTCTTGCCTAATAAGACAAGACGAGCAAAATTAATTCTGAACTTAACGAAAAAAAAAATAATTGTGTATGTTTATTACTTAATTATTGTAAACTTATCTAAAATATACTTAGTTGGATTAGACTAAAATAAATTGTGCTTGTTAAAATGAGGTCAGATAAGTTTTCTAAGGTTCTTTTGGTACAAAATTATTAATTTTTAAATTAAAATAAATGAAAAAAATATACATCTTTAAACGTATAAGAGGAAATTTTAGAAAGTACTTAATTTTAAACGAGTTCTTGCTAATTGCCCAATTTTACCTATTAGGCCCAACATTATATATATATATATATATATATATATATATATATATATATATATATATATATATATATATATATATATATATATATATATATATATATATATATATATATATATATATATATATATATATAAACTTGCATTGTTTGTATTTACTTGACAATGTTTCTGGAGAGTGAAACGTTGCCTCAGTAAAATGTCTCATTTGTTTCATAAGCGACTTTTTGCCTAACATATTATCAGTAATTGTACCAATATTACTTAAAGCTAGTTTAACGGAATTTCTAAAGAAAATCCTAGAAAGTTTCCTGACAAATTTGTAACATCAAACTTCTGTCCAAGAGAGGTTCCTTGACCAGCCCCTCAATTATCCGTGACCCAAACCTCTCCAGAGTACGTGTGCTCTGGTGAGGTCATGCCTGTGGCTCAGTTAAGTCATTACTTCTGCTACTCTCTGAGACCCGTACATTCCCTTGAATTCCAGCCTGACCGTCCGGAGGAGTCATCTCTCGCGGTTGCAACCGGTGTTAAGCAGCGGGAGAGAGCGCAAGCACACGAGCCTCTCCAGACAACCGTAGTTAGGTCCCTATGTCAACCGAGGCTTATTCCTCATGCCTCCTTCCATGATTTCCGACAGTCACTTGTGAATAGGACTTCTCCAATATTTCCCTCACACGAGTAAAGGACACATCCTGGTCAACTTTAATTTTGACTCTCCTACTTTTCCGCTGTTATAATGAGCAATTCCTATCAAAGGTATTATATGCTCCCTGTTAGTTTCCACAACTCGAAGTCTTGGCACAGATCCTAGGTATAGCCAAGCCCACAGCGGGAACACGTTTCTATCACTGCAAGTTGCCTCTGAGACGAGGAACAAGGCTACTGACCCATACATCACCCACACAAGGGTAGTGTGAGAGGCTACCAGCCTACTCTGAGGCCCCATTCCTCCGCAAACAAGTGTTCACACAAGCAAACACCGTAATTCGTAGGCATTCTGAGTTGTTTCAGTCATCACACAAATTATGAGAAAGTTTTCGCGGAGAAGATTCTTTGCCCTGTCATGTCTCTCAGGTCGATAAGATAACCATGCTGCCGACTGATGCTGCTGATTTAATTTAACTTCTTTCTCTCTTCCTTATGATATCTCCTACACCAAGTTCCGTTTATTTCTCTCTGAACATTATTACCCTGTGCTTGATACTCCATGACTCATTAATTAGAAATATATTCTCATTTTTTTAAAATTAGTAACAGAAAGATACCTGACGTATTTTCCTCAGCCAGAATTATCACACACCATATCCTCAAAGTTTCTTTCAAGTCTACACCTCCCAAAACGAATTTATGATTTCACTTCTTAGTGTCTTCATTCTTTAAATCTTTACAATTATCAGTTATCAGTTGTTTATGTGGTTCACAGACACCAGTTAACTACCACCGTTCGATTGCAAGTAAGAAAATTCATATAAAATATAGTGACCAAGCTGCGGCTCGTGAGCCGAGTGCACTTCATTTAAAGTGGCTGAATAAGACAATATGCAAAGCTTGAATAAGTCAACGAGTCGCCTCGAGCCTTGACTTGGTCAAGTCCGCTATACACATTACTAAATACTTCTCGTTCGCGAGAGCTAGCCTTGAAAGTATATATTCATTCTGGGACCACGTACGTACTTATGTGTGTGTATGTGTGTGTGTGTGTGTGTGTGTGTGTGTGTGTGTGTGTGTGTGTGTGTGTGTGTGTGTGTGTGTGTGTGTGTGTGTGTGTGTGTGTGTGTGTGTGTCTGTGTGTGCCTGAACTATACTCCAAATAAAAGCCATGGGAACGTAAACGTATTTCGAGGTATATTGGAAAGCGTGTTATATTCTCTGATGAACACATTGCTTCCTGACAGCGAGAGCATCACCTACCAGCCAGCGGGAAAAAGTTGAGCACCAGTGGCAGCAAGTGTGTTGGGGATTTTAAATTCAGGTAAAATGGGCGGTGCTGGGTGGGAGAGAGGCCACCTGGCTCTCTGCTGCCTCCCAACCCGACCTCAACCCTCCACCAACCTTCTTTAATAATGAGATAGAGAGCGAGAGAAAGAGAGAGCTTTACTCAAAGAGGATGAGGACGAGTTTAAACTCATGGTTAATATTAATGTTACTGTTAACGCTAAAAATACAGTTTCCGAACATGAAACAGATGTGACCTGGGCGCTGCACGATCCCGAAGTTATATCCCTGTCTCGAATAATACCAACTTCCTCTACAACTTATGCAAGAGACTCGATGACTATTTTCAAATCCCCAAGAAGCCAAAGCTGTTTTCCGTTTGGTCAAAAGTATCTCGCCATGAACATCGGAAACTCTGAAACTATCTGAAATCTTGGATATGGTATTTTGAGCAGCAATAAAAGCGAATGTAAACAGCGCCTGCTATTCTCAACCAGCAAATAGCGCAATAATCTGCTAGTTTTAAGACTGGCTTTCCGTGGGTTCGAGCCTTCTGTTCAGTGAATTATTTACGTTCGCGTCATAATGCCTTCGTGAACCATTAATAGCGCCTGCTGTGTAAGGTAACTTCTCTAAAACTCATTAGGTTTGGATGTTTTGATGTATAATAGAGCAGACTTTGATTAAATCATCTCTTTGACTCTCATACTTGTCTTCACTGATGCTCTGGCCCAAGTTATCAAAAATCTTCCCCATGTACAATTCGTCGCACCCGGCACATGGGGTAATAGTGACTCCAGAGCTCTGAGGAAAAAGATGTAACACAGATGTGGAGCAAAGCATTTGTAAGTAGAGGCATTATCGGTGACTTGAAGAGAAATCAATAATTCACGTACAATTACATACACACAAGTGTACATATAAAAGTGTACATTCAAACTTGTACGTGCGTATTGAAAGTAATATTTTTAATTTTCACGAGTTAATTGAAAGTGTTCTTGACTCCTGATAACCTCTTCCAAGAGGTTAGTGGGAGACAAGCGGATTATAACTTCAAAATACCTCATCTGATCGGCTTCAAATTTTTAACCCTGTCAATTATTGGGAAGGATCGCCCAGCAACCGAAATAATCTAGATTAAGCTGTCAGTGCCAAAACATCATTCATATATAATTTGTCCGCTGACGCGCTATGTAAATACAGTATTATACTGATCTGGTTAGTATGGAGGGCGTGATAGTGATCAGTGTTTGTGACATTAGTACAGGAAATATCTCACAACAATCACTGACCTGGAGGTAACTTGATCATTAGTCACGTAGAGTATAGTAGTAGTAATAGTAGTGATGTGGTGATAGTAGAGGTGGTGATGATGGTAGCAATAGTTTTAGCTGCAGAAATCTAATCCAAATACCACCTTTCATATTAAAAATCAATTCACTTCTTTCTTGAAGTCATGTCATCATTTTATCTTCAGGTATATTTTTTTTAGGTGGCAGTATTGGCAGAGGGTGAGGAGAGAGCCTTCTGCTATATCATCAGTTTCTGAAGTATCTACATCCAGGACGGTAACATTGGTAGGAAGACTGTACCTGGTCATTCTCAGGAGGTATAAATATGGACTGCGGTGTCTCTTGCTGTCTGAGTGTACCGTGTAGCGCCAGTCAATTAACCTTTCTCTTTGGGACTGAAAGTACTTGAAGTTTTCATTTCCAATTTGCGTGTTTGTTTGGAATCAACACAGTTCCGTTTTTTAATGGCATTGTTTCCCCCGCTCTGACGTACTGTTGTTTCACTCACAGTCTGTTTTTTTTTTCTTTCTCAAATTCAATAGACAGCTTTTGTACTTTCCCCTTTCTAAAACATACATATTCCCTTTCCCGCTACCTCCATAAAACTACCAACCTTCCGGGTAACGAGTTTCTTTTTTTGTATTTTTCCTTCTCTTCCAGTTCCAGCTTCTTTGTGTGGTGGCAGTGACATACGCCAAGGTTCCTCTCACTCACTTACGTAGACTGAAATATTTGTATAAGCCATCCAAAGCAAACGGAATGAAAGTACAAGATTTTGCATATACTGCACATTCTTTCCACGTACATGACTTGAAGGCAAAGGCATAACAATTTTAAAACTTGGTATCCCTAAAATTGTTCGTTGATTAATTGGGTTCAAAGCCTTTCGATTACACGAGTGACAGTAGGAGGAAGGAGAGCTGCTTGTATCTTGTTAATCATTACTCAAGGACACGGTAGTATCCTAGAGTAGTGTCACTACCACATCTGCTACGATGGATAATTAGAACTTTAAGACAAGGGATGGCATACTAGTGATAATCCTTGTTAAATCACTTGTACTCTCTAGGCTGGAATACTGCTGTACACTAACAGCTCCATTCAAAGCAGGTGAAACTGCAGTTTTCGAGAATGTACAGGAAACCTTCACTGCACTTTTAAGTCCGATCAAATACCTTAATTACTGGGAACGTTTGGAGTCACTTGATTTGTACTCACTGGAGAGCAGGCGAGAGAGATACATCATAATCAACACCTGGAAAAATCCTAGAGGGATTGGTCCCAGATGTGTAACTGAAATCACTTCCTATGAAAGCTAAAGACTTGGCAGACGGTGCAACATACCCCTAGTGTAAATTAGGGGCGCCATGAGTACACTAAACACTAAGTGTCCGGGGCCCAAGACTGTTCAACAGCTTCCCAACAAGCGTAAGGAGAATTACCAATAGACCCCTGGCTGCCTTCAAGAGAAAGCTAGACAGGTACCTAAAGCCAGTACCCCATCAACCAGACTGTGATTCGTACGTTGGACTATGTACGGTCAGCAGTAACAGCTTAGTTGATCAGGACCCGGTCCACAGGAAGGCCTGGTCAAGGACTGGGTTGCGGGGGCGTTGACCCCCGGACAACCTACAGGTAGGTATAAAAATGGGTATAAAAATAAGCGTACGTTAACCGAGACAATCATACGCTTGTGCCCTTTTTTCTCATATTTAGTTTAATATAAATACAGTTCTACTATTAGTAGTATTTATTTTTTGAATACATCAGCCGTTTCCCACCAAGTCAGGGTGGCCCGAAAAGGAAGTTTACATACAACACTAGTGTTGCATGTAAACTTCTCATTTCTACACACACTGTACTAAATATCCTTGTGGTTGAGTGGTTCTCCTTTGAAAAAATTACAAGTTTGATTACTTGAGTACATCTTTCATTTTTTTTGACAATTAACACCAAGTGCATGACTCCGAAAGCAACAATGATTTTGTTCAATAAGTGGAGATGTATTTTTTATGAGTACCATTGCACCTGACATTTTCCCACCATAACTTGAGCTCAATTATTGTATATACTGGTATATAAATTCCAAGAAAATTTCATATTTCTTCATTAATAATTCATCAAAATGAATATTTCCTCACCCTTGGTTTTGGAAGAAAGAGGTTTAGAAATAATTATATCTTCTGCAATAGAATATTTATGTATACAGCACGAACACGTTTCGTTTTCAAAACCTGAAACGTTCGCAAATTCATCATTTGCATCCAGAAATTTAATGGACTCAGTTTGGCTCAGTTCATTAATTCTGCTTCAAAAAACGTAACGTTCCCTTTATTCATCTCGAAACTGTATTATCAGGGCGACAAACAATCAACTTTCTGCAGAAATCTTTCACCTGTGATGTAATAAGATATTTTGAACACGCTTTTATCACATTGTCTGCCGTAGTACGTTCTTCAACTGCTTTTGTTATGAGATAACTAACTCGATATGAAACCATAAGAACCTTTTTGTTGTTACCCACAAGGGTACAAAATATACTTGCCATGGAGTCTGCCAGATTTCATTTTGAAATATTGTACTCGTAACATTTTTCTTTCTCATAAGGTGTTTGGTTTCAAGATGTCTTCTTAATTTCTGAGGATTTAGATTACTCTTACTCAATATTTGTTCACATTCAGAACACAATCATTTGGTTTCTCTTTATTATCAGTCCATGTAAACTAGGAATGAATCTTTTAAGGACTTCTTCATATTTCCGCTACTTAATTGTGCTTGAGCATAAATTCTTAGGAAATGTATCACTGGAATTAGTTGTGTTGGAGTCTTAACTCATGATAAAGTTGAAGTGATACAATAACAGAGGAACAATAGAATTTGTTTCCTTCCTGTTCGTTTGCCAGTTTGTACCCAACGATCCGTTTTAAGGCCATAATAGTTTTATCTTATTTACTTGTTTCTGTCCACCAGTAACAGACGATTCGGTCAAACAGCACTACCATACTGTCTGAAGTAACAGTTACTGTTATTTGGCTGTATCAGCCACCATCAGCTGTGAGGATGTTGCCTTATCCCGCACCTCTACACCTTTCATGGCACATTCAAAGCCGTATAGTATGTCAACCCAAGATAAATCGTAATAAACTATTGTCATCGAATAATCACAATAATGGACGGGGACTTAATTCCTGATCCACGCAAGGTGCGAGTCTAGCATTGTACCAGTAAGACCCAAGTCAGGAAACAATAGTTCTGTTTCCTGACAAATCTTAGCTAACTGTACCAGTAAGCCATCAGTGTTCTAATAGCATACATTAACACGTCCGAGGCATGAAATCTATTGGGTTATTGAGTTTTGGAAAGTAACATTAGCGTCACAGCTGGTGGCTGCTGATTCAATCATATTACAAAAGTGCCGGTTGTAAAATCATCCAATTAGAAGCTTAGTTGCTGGGCATGCCATTCCCATGGACCACGGTTCGAATACCCGACTATTCAGGTGTTTATATATATATGTCATGCCGAATATGTAAAACTGATCAATTAGCAAGAACTCATTTAAAATTAAGCCCTTTCTAAAATTTTCTCTTATACGCTTAAGGATATATTTTTTTCAATAATGTTAATGTAAAAATTTTTAATTTTGCATCAAAAGAATCTTAGAAAACTTACTAAACCTTATTATAACAAGATCAATTTATTTTAGCCTAACCCAACTAAATATATTTTAGATTTGTTTACAATAATTTAATACTAAACAAACACAGTGAAATATATTTTTTCCGTTAGGTTAAGAATAATTTTGGCGAAATTATTGCATACACAAATTTTCGCTTGTCCTATATGGCAAGATGAGCGTTGCTATTTAAGCCAAGATCGCAAGTTCTGCCTATTCGGCACGACATTATATATATATATATATATATATATATATATATATATATATATATATATATATATATATATATATATATATATATATATATATATATATATATATATATATATATATATATATATATATATATATTATATATATATGTCGTGCCGAATATGTAAAACTGGTCAGTTAGCAAGAACTCATTTAAAATTAATTCTTTTCTGAAATTTTCTCTTATACGTTTAAAGATATATTCTTTTCATTAATGTTAATGTAAAAATTTTTAATTTTGCATCAAAAGAATCTTAGAAATCTTACCTAACCTTATTACAACAAGAGTAATTTATTTTAGCCTAACCCAACTAAACATATTTTACATTTGTTTACAATAATTTAATATTAAACAAAAACAGTGAAATATATTTTTTTCGTTAGGTTCAGAATGATTTTGGCGAAATTATTGCATAAATAAATTTTCACTTGTCCTATATGGCAAGATGAGCGTTGCTATTTAAGCCAAAATCGCAAGTTCTGCCTATTCGGCACGACATATATATATATATATATATATATATATATATATATATATATATATATATATATATATATATATATATATATATATATATATATATATATGTCGTGCTAAATAGGCAGAACTTGCGATCTTGGCTTAAATAGCAACGCTCATCTTGCCATATAGGACAAGTGAAAATTTGTGTATGCAACAATTTCGCCAAAATCATTCTGAACCTAACGAAAAAAATATATTTCACTGTGTTTATTTAGTATTAAATTATTGTAAACAAATCTAAAATATATTTAGTTGGGTTAGGCTAAGATAAATTGTTCTTCTTATAATAAGGTTAGGTAAGTTTTCTGAGTTCCTTCTGATGCAAAATTATAAATTTTTACATCAACGTTAATGAAAAAAATATATCTTTAAACGTATAATAGAAAATTTTAGAAAAGACTTAATTTTAAATGAGTTCTTGCTAATTGGCCAGTTTTACCTATTAGGCACGACATATATATATATATATATATATATATATATATATATATATATATATATATATATATATATATATATATATATATATATATATATATGTATATACATATATATATATATATATATATATATATATATATATATATATATATATATATATATATATATATATATATATATATATATATATATATATATGTCGTGCCGAATATGTAAAACTGGTCAATTAGCAAGAACTCATTTAAAATTAAGTCCATTCTAAAATTTTCTCTTATACGCTTACAGATATATTTTTTTCATTAAATTAATGTAAAAAAATTTAATTTTGCACCAAAAGAATCTTAGAAAACTTACCTAACCTTATTATAACAAGAGCAATTTATTTTAACCTAACCCAACTAAATATATTTTAAATACGTTTACAATAATTTAGTACTAAGCAAACACAATGAAATATATTTTTTTCGTTAGGCTCAGAATGATTTTGACGAAATTATTGCATACACAAATTTTCACTTGTCCTATAAGGCAAGATGAGCGTTGCTATTTAAGCCAAGATCGCAAGTTCTGCCTATTCGGCACGACATATATATATATATATATATATATATATATATATATATATATATATATATATATATATATATATATATATATATATATATATATATATATATATATATATATATATATATATATATACTATTTATGTCGTGCCAAATAGGCAGAACTTGCAATCTTGGCTTAAATAGCAACGCTCATCTTGCCATATACATATATGTATATATATATATATATATATATATATATATATATATATATATATATATATATATATATATATATATATATATATATATATATATATATATATGTGTGTGTGTGTGTGTGTGTGTGTGTATGTATATGTCGTACCGAGTAGGCAGAACTTGCGATCTTGGCTTAAATAGCAACGCTCATCTTGCCATATAGGACAAGTGAAAATTTGTGTATGAAATAATTTCGCCAAAATCATTCTGAACCTAACGAAAAAAATATATTTCACTGTGTTTGTTTAGTATTAAATTATTGTAAACAAATCTAAAATATATTTAGTTGGGTTAGGCTAAAATAAATTGTTTTTGTTATAATAAGGTTAGGTAAGTTTTCTAAGTTCCTTTAATGAAAAAAACAAATCTTTAAACGTAGTACTCAGTGGTCAGTCGTCACGTGAGGTCACAGACCCTGAGCTGCTTTGGGGATTAGTGTGGACGGTTACAAAGCATGGCTTGCTTCTGCAGTGTTTTAAAAATTGAGGTTGGAGAGTTGAAGGAGGAGGTCTTGCTTCTCCAGGAGGAGATTAGGAGGCTGAACGTCCACCTCAATGGGTCTGGGAGAGAGTGTGAGGTGGCTGGAGTTGTGGGGAATGAGGCTTCTAGCAGTGAGGTGCAGTCTGTCTCTCGCTGTGAGGAGGCTGTAGTTGGGGAGGTAGCAACGGCTACCAGCAGTGAGGTGCAGTCCAGCACCTGCTACAAGTGGCGAGTGGTTCACAGTAATGGAAGGCGTATCAGAGTAAGGAAAGTTAAGAGTGAAGATCTGAAGGTAGGAATCGCTTCTCTGTTCTTCAGGATGAATGTACTTCAGTGGCCAGTGAAGGTAAGGGTACTACTGCCCCTGCTAATGGAGATAAGCGCATTCTTGTGGTTGGTGACTCTCAGGTAAGATACATTGACCGTGCTTTTTGTAATAGGAATAAGAAGATGAGAGATAGAGTGTGCTTCCTTGGAGCTGGTGTTGGGGACATTGTCAACAGGCTGGATAATATCATGTCAGGTAATGGGAACAAGCCCATTATCTGCCTCAGTGCTGGTGGAAATGATACTGGGAAGGGTAGGAGAGAAGAGCTGCTAGATAAGTACAGGTCAGCTATAGATTTCATTAAGTCTAAGGGAGGGATCCCAATCATATGTAGCATTTTGCCTAGAAGGGGAGTAGGAAATGAATGGTTGTCTAGGGCAATTGGTGTAAATTGCTGGCTAGACAGATACTGCAAGGAACTTGCAATCCCATTCATTGACAACTGGAACAACTTTTATGGCAAACATGATATGTATGCAAGGGATGGGGTACATCTCTCTGGGGCTGGGGTGGTAGCACTTGCAGACTCGATTGAGAAGGCCATTGGTGAAATGCCTATGATTTTAAACTGATGGAAGATAGAGGTATGGGTATGTGTGGGAAACAAGCAGGTTGCAACACTTGGGTTGGAAACAGTAAATGTATAAAAGGCATTCAGCATGAAGTTATCAATAAAGACAATAGATCAGGTCAGCAAACAAAGGGGGACAGCAGAGGGCAGCAAGGGACTAGCTCCCTTAAGGTTTACTATACTAATAGCAGGAGTGTAAGAAATAAGATAGATGAGCTAAAATTAATTGCAAGTGCAGGAAACATAGATATTATTGCTATAACAGAGACCTGGCTCAATCTGAAAGATAGAGAGATGCCCTCTGAATGTCACATACAAGGCTATAAATTATTCCACACTGACAGGGTCAACAGGAAGGGTGGTGGAGTAGCGATGTATGTCAGAGACAATTTAAATTGTTGTGTTAGACAAGATATTAAATTAGAAGCGTCAGCCACTGAATCTGTTTGGTTACAGCTTCTCGAGGGCCGAGAAAAACTAATTTTGGGTGTGATTTACAGGGCCCCAAATCTTGATAGGGAGTGCAGTAAACTTCTATGGGACGAAATTCGTAAGGCATCTACATACGAAAATGTTGTGCTAATGGGAGATTTCAACTATAGACAGATTGACTGGAGCAATTTGACAGGAAATTTAGAGTCAGGTGACTTTCTTGATACGATCCAGGATTGTTTTATAAAACAGTTTGTGACAGAGCCAACTAGGGGAAATAACCTCCTTGACTTGGTTCTTGCCAGTAGGGAAACACTAATTAATAATCTTGAGGTTAATGATGAGCTTGGGGAAAGTGATCACAAATCACTCAGTTTTAATATATCATGGAATTCCCCTAATAATGGCAATCAAGTCTCCGTCCCTGACTTTCGCTTGGCTGATTTCATAGGACTGAAAAATTACTTAGGTGGGCTGAACTGGAATGACCTGATTAAGGGTCAGGTAGGTGGTGATGGTTGCCGATATGATGCTTTCCAGGGCATAGTTCTAGCTGCTCAGTCAAATTATGTTCCAAATAGGGAAATCAGATCAAACAAAAATGATCCTAAATGGATGAACAATAGATTAAAATATTTGATTGCTCAAAAGAGAGGCATATATAGGCAAATCAAAAGAGGAGAGGGGCAATTAAGAAATCGATATATTCAGTTAAAGAGAGAAATAAAAAAGGGAATTAGAAAAGCAAAAAGAGATTATGAGGTTAAAGTTGCAAGAGAATCGAAGACTAACCCAAAAGGATTCTTTCAGGTATACAGAGTAAGATCAGGGACAAGATAGGCCCACTCAAAAGTTCCTCGGGTCAGCTCACTGACAGTGATAAGGAAATGTGTAGAATTTTTAACACATACTTCCTCTCAGTTTTTACACAGGAGGATACCAGCGATATTCCAGTAATGATAAATTATGTAGAACAGGACGATAATAAACTGTGCACTATTAGGGTCACAAGTGACATGGTCCTTAGGCAAATAGATAAATTAAAACCTAACAAATCCCCAGGCCCTGATGAACTGTATGCAAGGGTTCTAAAGGAATGTAAAGAGGAGCTTAGCACACCTTTGGCTAATCTTTTCAACATATCACTACAAACTGGCATGGTGCCAGATAAGTGGAAAATGGCAAATGTGATACCTATTTTCAAAACAGGTGACAGGTCCTTAGCTTCGAACTATAGACCAATAAGCCTAACCTCCATAGTGGGAAAATTTATGGAATCAATAATTGCCGAGGCAGTTCGTAGCCACCTTGAAAAGCATAAATTAATCAACGAATCTCAGCATGGTTTTACAAAGGGGCGTTCCTGCCTTACGAATTTATTAACTTTTTTCACTAAGGTATTTGAGGAGGTAGATCATGGTAATGAATATGATATTGTGTATATGGACTTCAGTAAGGCTTTTGACAGGGTCCCACATCAGAGACTATTGAGGAAAATTAAAGCACATGGAATAGGAGGAGAAATTTTTTCCTGGATAGAGGCATGGTTGACAAATAGGCAGCAGAGAGTTTGCATAAATGGGGAGAAATCAGAGTGGGGAAGCGTCACGAGCGGTGTTCCACAGGGGTCAGTGTTGGGCCCCCTGCTGTTCACAATCTACATAAACGACATAGATGAGGGCATAAAGAGCGACATCGGCAAGTTTGCCGATGACACCAAAATTGGCCGTCGAATTCATTCTGATGAGGACATTCGAGCACTCCAGGAAGATTTGAATAGACTGATGCAGTGGTCGGAGAAGTGGCAGATGCAGTTTAATATAGACAAATGCAAAGTTCTAAATGTTGGACAGGACAATAACCATGCCACATATAAACTAAATAATGTAGATCTTAATATTACGGATTGCGAAAAAGATTTAGGAGTTCTGGTTAGCAGTAATCTGAAACCAAGACAACAGTGCATAAGTGTTCGCAATAAAGCTAATAGAATCCTTGGCTTCATATCAAGAAGCATAAATAATAGGAGTCCTCAGGTTGTTCTTCAACTCTATACATCCTTGGTTAGGCCTCATTTAGATTATGCTGCACAGTTTTGGTCACCGTATTACAGAATGGATATAAATTCTCTTGAAAATGTACAAAGGAGGATGACAAAGTTGATCCCATGTATCAGAAACCTTCCCTATGAGGATAGACTAAGGGCCCTGAAACTGCACTCTCTAGAAAGACGTAGAATAAGGGGGGATATGATTGAGGTGTATAAATGGAAGACAGGTATAAATAAAGGGGATGTAAATAGTGTGCTGAAAATATCTAGCCTAGACAGGACTCGCAGCAATGGTTTTAAGTTGGAAAAATTCAGATTCAGGAAGGATATAGGAAAGTACTGGTTTGGTAATAGAGTTGTGGATGAGTGGAACAAACTCCCAAGTACCGTTATAGAGGCCAGAACGTTGTGTAGCTTTAAAAATAGGTTGGATAAATACATGAGTAGATGTGGGTGGGTGTGAGTTGGACCTGATGGTTTGTGTTACCGGGTCGGTTGCCGTGTTCCTCCCTTAAGTCAATGTGACCTGACCTGACTGGGTTGGGTGCATTGGCTTAAGCCGGTAGGAGACTTGGACCTGCCTCGCATGGGCCAGTAGGCCTTCTGCAGTGTTCCATCGTTCTTATGTTCTTATGTTCTTATAAGAGAAAATTTTAGAAAGGACTTAATTTTAAATGAGTTCTTGCTAATTGACCAGTTTTACATATTCGGCACGACATATATATATATATATAATTTATATATATAAATATATATATATATATATATATATATATATATATATATATATATATATATATATATATATATATATATATATATATATATATATATATATATATATATAAATATATATATATATATATATATATATATATATATATATATATATATATATATATATATATATATATATATATATATATGTATATATATATATATATATATATATATATATATATATATATATATATATATATATATATATATATATATATATATACATATATACATATATATGCATATATATATGTCGTGCCGAATATGTAAAACTGGTCAATTAGCAAGAACTCATTTAAAATTAAGTCCTTTCTGAAATTGTCTTTTATACATTTAAAGATATATTTTTCCATTAATGTTAATGTAAAAAAAATTTATTTTGCACCAAAAGAACCTTAGAAAACTTACCTAACCTTATTATAATAAGAGCAATTTATTTTAACCTAACCCAACTAAATATATTTTAGATTTGTTTACAGTAATTTAATACTAAACTAACACAGTGAAATATATTTTTTTCGTTAAGTTCAGAATGATTTTTTGCGAAATTATTGCATACACAAATTTTCACTTGTCCTATATGGCAAGATGAGCGTTGCTATTTAAACCAAGATCGCAAGTTCTGCCTATTCGGCACGACATGTATATTTATATATGTATATGTCGTGCCGAATATGTAAAACTGGTCAATTAGCAAGAACTCATTTAAAATTAAGTCCTTTCTGAAAATTTCTCTTATACGTTTAAAGATATATTTTTTTCATTAATGTTAGTATAAATTTTTTTAATTTTGAACCAAAAGAATCTTAGAAAACTTACCTAACCTTATTATAACAAGAGCAATTTATTTTAGCCTAACTCAAATAAATATATTTTAAATACGTTTACAATAATTTAATACTAAACAAACGCAGTGAAACACATTTTTTTCGTTAGGTTCAGAATGATTTTGGCGAAATTATTGCATACACAAATTTTCACTTGTCCTATATGGCAAGATGAGCGTTGCTATTTAAGCCAAGATCGCAAGTTCTGCCTATTCGGCACGACATATATATATATATATATATATATATATATATATATATATATATATATATATATATATATATATATATATATATATATATATATATATATATATATATAGATATATAGATATATATATACATATATATATATATAGATATATATATATATATATAGATATATATATATATATATATATATATATATATATATCCACATATATATATACAAAACAACCATTGTGAAAGAATAGAGAAGTTCCAAGCGCTTTCGTGACTACTCACATTATCAAGGAACGAAAGCGCTTGGAACTTCTCTATTCTTTCACAGTGGTTGTTTTGCATATTCTGAAATCACCTGTTTACTGTGATCTTATTGCATATATATATGTCGTGCCGAATAGGCAGAATTTGAGATCTTGGCTTAAATAGCAACGTTCATCTTGCCATATAGGACAAGCGAAAATTTGTGTATGCAATAATTTCGCCAAAATTATTCTGAACCTAACGAAAAAAAATGTATTTCACTGTGTTTGTTTAGTATTAAATTATTGTAAACAAATCTAAAATATATTTAGTTGGGTTAGGCTAAAATAAATTGTTCGTGTTATAATAAGGTTAGGTAAGTTTTCTAAGATTCTTTTGGAGCAAAATTAAAATTTTTTGCATTAACATTAATGAAAAAAATATATTTTTTAAACGTATAAGATAAAATTTTAGAAAGGACTTAATTTTAAATGAGTTCTTGCTAATTGACCAGTTTTACATATTCGGCACGACATATATATATATATATATATATATATATATATATATATATATATATATATATTATATATATGTATATATATATATATATATATATATATATGTCTGTCTATGTATATATATATATATATATATATATATATTATATATATGTATATATATATATATATATATATATATATGTATGTATATGTATATATTTATATATATATATATATGTATGTATATATGTATGTATGTATATATGTATACATATATAATATATATATATATATATATATATATATATATATATATATATATATATATATATATATATATATATATATATATATATATATATATGTGTGTGTGTGTGTGTGTGTGTGTGTGTCGTGCTGAATAGGTAAAATTGGTGATTTAGCAGGAACTCATTTAAAATTAAGTACTTTCTAAAATTTTCTCTTATACGTTCAAAGACATAGTTTTTAATTGATGTTAATGCAAAAATTAATAATTATGTACCAAAAGAACCTTAGAAAACTTGCCTAACCTTTTTATAACAAACACAACTTAATTTAGCCTAATCCAACTAAATATATTTTATATAAGTTTGCAGTAATTTAATAAAAAAAAGAACACAATGAAAAATATTTTTTTTTCGTTAGGTTTATAAGGATTTTTGTGAAATTATTGCATACACAAGTTTTCGCTTGCTTTTTTTTCGACAAGAAGAGCATTGCTACTTAAGTTAAAATCGCAAGTTTTACCTATTTGGCACGACATATATATGAGAGAGAGACACACAGAGAAATAGAGAAATGTTAACGATTGCTTTCTGTTGAATACCGGATGGGAAGACACACTGATTAATTCCAGTGTGTTTCCATTCACCAAAGGCGTAAAAGTACTAGCCCGCGCGTCCACTCTTAATGACTATGTAAATTTACAATACGCTTCGTGATGATAGATGCGTTTACTGCAGATATTCTTAACGGTGCGGCAAATTGCAGAGCGTAGACGGCTCTACTGGTGATTATACTGCTGGAAGCCATTCACCGAGCTTGGCTTTTCTCTCGTGTGTGTGCATGCTGATAGTGGAGGAATGAGTTGATTAAAATTTATTGAGGAAATGCTGGGGATAATGCCCGGGGCGGTGATACATACGAGGCTTGACCATCAGGCCAGCATACTGTGTTGTATTTAATAGTGCTAGTGTGGGGTTTACCTTCCTGTTGTCACTGTTGCTCTGTTCTTTGTTTCTGCTGGCGTGTGCTTGTGCTATTGTGTTTGTTGTGCTATTGTGCATTTGTTTTCCATTTTTGCAAATATGTTTGTATCTCCTTGCTGTTGTCATTCTTGCTCTGTTCTGTGTTACTAATTGTGCATGTTTGTGATAGTGTGTTTGTTGTGCAATTGTACTTTTGTTGCATATTTTGTGCTAGTGTATTTGCTGTCGTCTTTGTGTTGTGCGTTTTTGTTAAGGCGTTTGCTGTGCTGTTGCGTGTTTGTGGTGTGGTGTGTTATTCTACTTTGTTTTGTTCTCGTATTTGCGCTTGCGTGTTTGTGCTAATCTTTGCTGTTCTAAAATGTGTGTTCTGTTGTGTGTTTGTTGTACTGTTGTATGTTTCTGCTTGTGTGCTTGCTGTGCTAGTGTGCTTATCGTGTTGACCGTTTGTGCCAGTGTATTTGTTGTCCTTTTGCGCGTTTGTGTTATCAAGTTATCCCGCTGTATGTGTTTTTTTTTTTTTTTTTTTTTTTTTTTTGAGTTTGTATTTGAACAAGTGTGTTATGCTACCATGTTTTTTACTGGATATTTTCGATGGTGTTTCATTGTGGTGTGTTTGTTGCGTTGGCATGTTTGGTGTGTTAGTGTACCTTTTGTTTTGGTATACTTTTTACGATGGTATATTTGTTTGCTGCACTAATGTGTCTATTGTGTTGCTGTGTCCTTAATGTGGATGTTGGGGCTCGATTTTTCCCTGTGATGATCCACAGCACCGCTCTACTTTTCAGCACTAAGTAGATTCACAGGTACTGTTCCATACCAGGACTCCGTCATTCTTCCCCATTAGAGTTACAGATATAATGCAGGATGTGGGATCGTGGATCACTCACAGCCGGCCACACAGCGAGCAATGCTCCTCTTGATGATGTTAACTTCGTCGAATCTTGCACGCCAGCCATTGATGATGATGACTTCGTCGACTCTTGCATGCCAGTCCTTGATGATGTTGACTTCGTCTAGTCTTGCATGCCAGCCATTGATGATGAAGACTTCGTCGACTCTTGCATGCCAGTCCTTGATGATGTTGACTTCGTCTAGTCTTGCACGCAAGCCATTGATGATGAAGACTTCGTCGACTCTTGCATGCCAGTCCTTGATGATGTTGACTTCGTCTAGTCTTGCACGCAAGCCATTGATGATGAAGACTTCGTCGAGTCTTGCATGCCAGACCTTGGAACTAGCACAACTCAGAGAATGTAGACCATCTTGGTTAGCGAGGTGGTGATTCCCTGCAATATGAAGGGTCTTTAGGTTAAGGAATTTGCAAAGTGCAGATAAAGGAACTGTTAAGTGGAAGTCTTCAGTCTGCTGTACGCTCACGGCCGTGAGAAGGGTAGTTCCTATGTATAGTTGGGGGTATATCTTTGTACATCTTTTCGGCAATGGGCCTGTATCATCTGAACTGTTTGAAGGCTAAAGTCTCGGCTGATTTTAGTGATCAAGCTGTAAGTCTTATAACTGGTAATAATCTTAGTGAACCCCGGGTACCTTTAGCCAAGCCGGGGTCATGAACTCCCACTTAGAGCGTCCCATAGAATTTGACAAGGCAATTTGGGAGACTGTTGTTACATTATGCTGAGTCAGACTGGAAGCAAGGCTTGTATCCACTGCTTGCCATCTAAGGTAACGTTTAGGGCATTTTCTAACATGGACTTCAGAAATATGCCACATTCCTTAAAGTTTTGGATTGTTACCGGCTGAGAATCATTGATAAAAGTGAGATTTGGGATGGACAAGCATCTGGTGAGTAGACAGAAGGCATTTTGCGCATCATCTTCTTGAAGATCTGTGTGGAGGATATATCATGTGCTTCAAGAGGATTTATTTTTGGCGAGCTAAACTTAAATTGAACACTATGAACAAAGTTCTGATACAAAAAGTAATCACAAATACGAGAATGTACTCACATATACACTCTGGTGAGTATAGTAGCAATAGATGGTTCGTAGTAGCAGCACTCTGACTTCACAACTAATGGACCAAGGTTCGATCTCGGTACAAGTGAAAACGTTTGTCAGGTTTCTTTACACCTGATTGATCTTGTTCACCTAGCCTTAAATAGGTGCCTGGATATCAGCCGACTGTTGTGGGCCGTACCCCAAACAAGGTGTTAATATATCTTACATACAGCTAAGATTTGAACAGAGCTGTGGTAGAATACCAGCTCTTACACTATAAGTTTAAATACGTAAAGACAAAAACTAAGTTTTGCCACACCCGGTCTTCAATATTTGCACGAGCGTGGGCACATGCAGCCCAAGTAAGCTCCCGCACAAAATATTTTCACATAATCTTCTTAAGAAATGGATACGGTTCTCAGGAAAAGACTTGAAATACAATATTGCAAGACTAAAATATAAACTGCTTTATGTCTCTGGGTTAAAACGCACATTGCTCTTCACCTCACGGATAAAATATAGGTTGGCTAAATATCAGGTTTAAATACAGATTTTCTAGTGTTTAAGGTTTAAATTACTGATTGTTATGCGTCGTAATATTACGATACAGATTAAACTTCGTTTTTCAGCTAGTATACAGATTTTCCTACATAATCAGGGATAAAATGCCTAGTGACTGAACTCAGTAAGCTTAGACGAAGATAAGAATATATTCGAAGTATAAGTAAACCTTCTAAAATATGTGAGATATATTTAAGGGGAAGTAGAGGGAATTGACTGAAGTGTCAATACAAAAAAGAATAGTATATTTTGCATAATTCAATTTTTTTTTCAAAATAAATTTTAAATTTATGTTCACTATAATTTTAAACCGAGTAAGATTATTAAAAATATGCAAATGAATGAATAAAGTATTGTGCATATTGGTGTACTGTTAGGTATATTAAAATACCGTTGACCGTTCAACTAAATTTGTAGAGATACCAATAGTAATGTAAACCAAACCTTTTGAAACAAGAAAACCAAATTAACACGTGTAATTCCTGGAGACACTGTTGTACCTCACAGCGTGTGCCAACTTGGTTATTTTAATCAAGTTGGTAGAATTACCAGATATAGTCATTTATCTTGTATGATAGATAACGATTATATATATATATATATATATATATATATATATATATATATATATATATATATATATATATATATATATCGTGCCGAATAAGTAAAATTGGTCAATTAGCAAGAAATCATTTCAAATTAAGTTATTTCTAAAATTTTCTCTTATACGTTTAAAGATATATCTTTCATATATGTTAATGTAAAAATTAATAATTTTGTGCCAAAAGAACCTTAATAATCTTATCTAACCTTATTCAAGCTCAAGTTA
>NW_027197181.1:30000-66943 GCF_038502225.1 Cherax quadricarinatus | reverse complement strand
CAAATCACTTGTTCTCTCTAGGCTGGGATACTGCTGTACACTAACAGCCCCTTTCAAGGCAGGCAAAACTGCAGAACTGGAGAATATACAGTGAACTTTCACTGTATGTATAAGTACCATATAGCTAAATTACTGGGAATATTCGAAGCCCCTTGACCTGTACTCCTTAGAATGCAGGTGAAGATATATGATAATATACACTTGGAAAATACTAAAGGGACTAGTCCCAAATCTGCACACGGAAATCACTCCCTATGAAAGCAAAAGGCTCGGCAGGAGGCGCAACATCTCCCCCAATGAAAAGTAGGGGGCCCCACACTACGAGACAACATAATAAGTGTCAGGGGCCCAGCAAACAAAAGGGGGATTACCAACAGACCCCTGGCTGTCTTCAAGACCCCTGGCTGTCTTCAAGAGGGAGCTGGACAGGCACCTACAGTCAATACCTGACTAGCTGGGCTGTGGTTCAAATGTCAGTTTATGTGCTGCCAACAGTAACAGCCTGGCTGATCAAACCCTGATCCACCATAAGGCCTGGTCATGGACCAGGCAGCAGGGGTGTTGACCCTCAGAATACCCTCAAGGTATACTCCAGGAGTATTCCTGAAGTATACCAGGAAGGCATTCCAAGAGTCATTTATCCAAGACAATCAACAGTTGTCCAAGACAACCAACACTGATGCAAGGCAATGAACAGTCATCCAAGACAACAACTGTCCAAGACAATCAACAATCAGTTATCCAAGACAATCAACTGTTGCCCAGCACAATCAATTATCCAAGACAATCAACTGTTGTCCAGCACAATCAATTATCCAAGACAATCAACTGTTGTCCAGCACAATCAATTATCCAAGACAATCAACTGTTGTCCAGCACAATCAATTATCCAAGACAATCAACTGTTGTCCAGCACAATCAATTATCCAAGACAATCAACTGTTGTCCAGTACAATCAATTATCCAAGACAATCAACTGTTGTCCAGTACAATCAATTATCCAAGACAATCAACTGTTGTTCAGTACAATCAATTATCCAAGACACTCAACTGTTGTCCAGTACAATCAACTATTGTCCAAACAACAGCTGCCCAAGGCAATTAACAATCATCCAAAACAATCAGCAGTTTTCTAAACAATAAGTAATTACAATAATATTGGTAGAATTACCAACAATGTGGTAGGTAAAAGTACATCTGTGTAACAGTGGCAACATTTAACTCTCCAGGAGCTTTGTCAAGCCAATACAAAACTAAGTTACCACAATAAAATGTCATTTTTTTATATATTTTGATAGGTGTCATTTTACCTAAGGCTGAGTAATTGCCTGGACAATAAGCAACTGTCCAATCAGAAGCTGTCATGACAGCAAATAAATAATTACATAACTGAGAATTTTCCTGCCAATCAGCAGTTGTAAACACGGTTGTCTCGAGTCAGCAGCTGCTCAGGCAATCATAAACTGTCCAAGCTGCAGTAGTTTAGGCAATCAGCAGCTGACTGGACAAAGAGAAGCTGCTCGTTATTACATTCATGGGGAGCGTTACATCCACATGGGTCATAGAGCACCATGGGGGCAACAGGAGGCATTGAGGACAGGTTCCAGGAAAGGGGAACAGGGGTCTGACTGCCAGTATCAAGAGCACCTCAGCAGCATCAAGAGCTCCTCAGCAGCATCAAGGGCAACTCAACAGCATCAGAGTGCCTCAGCAGCATTCAGGGCACCTCAGCAGTATGAAGAGCACCTCAACTGCATCAAGAGTGCCTCAGCAGTATCAAGAGTATCTCAACAGCACCTCAGCAGTATCAGAGCACCTCAGCAGCATTCAGAGCACCTCAGCAGCATTCAGAGCACCTCAGCAGCATCAGAGCACCTCAGCAGCATCAAGGGCACCTCAGCAGCATCAAGAGTGCCTCAGCAGTATCAGAGCACCTCAGCAGCATCAAGGCCACCTCAGCAGCAACAGAGCACCTCAGCAGCATCAGAGCACCTCAGCAGCATCAAGAGCACCTCAGAAGCATCAAGGGCACCTCAGCAGCATCAGGGGCACCTCAGCAGCATCAAGGGAAACTCAGCAGCATCAAGAGTAACTCAGCAGCATCAGAGCACCTCAGAAGCATCAAGGGCACCTCAGCAGCATCAAGGGCACCTCAGCAGCATCAAGGGCACCTCAGCAGCATCAAGAGTAACCCAGCAGCATCAGAGCACCTCAGCAGCATCAAGGCGCCCCAGCAGCATCAGAGCACCTCAGCAGCATCAGAGCACCTCAGCATAATCAAGAGCACCCCAGCAGCATCAAGGGCATCTCAGCGGCCTTAGACCACCTCAGCAGCATCAGACCACCTCAGCAGCATCAAGGGCACCTCAGTAGCACCAGATCACCTCAGCAGCATTAGAGCACCTCAGCAGCATCAAGGGCACCTCAGTAGCACCAGACTACCTCATCAGCATTAGAGCACCTCAGCAGCATCAAGGGCACCCCAGCAGCATCAAGGGCACCTCAGCAGCATCAGACCACCTAAGCAGCATCAGAGCACCTCAGCAGCAAAAGCACCTCAAGCATCAAGGGCACCTCAGCAGCATCAAGGTCACCTCAGAAGCATCAAGGGCACATTAGCGTCAAGGGCACCTCAGCAGTACTAAGAGCACAGCAGCATCAAGGGCACCTCAGAAGCATTAAGGGCACCTCAGCATCAGAGCACCTCAGCAGAATCAAGGACACCTCAGCAGTATCAAAGGCAGCTAAGCAGTATCAAGAGCGCCTCAGGAGCATCAGAGCACCTCAACAGCATCAAGAGCACCTCAACAGCATCAATAGCACCTCAGCAGCATCAAGAGCACCTCAGAAGCATCAGAGCACCTCAGCAGCATCAAGGGCACCTCAGCAGCATCAAGGGCACCTCAGCAGCATCAAGGGCACCTCAGAAGCATCAAGGGCACCTCAGCAGCATCAAGGGCACCTCAGCAGCATCAGAACACATCAGCAGCATCAAGGGCACCTCAGCAACATCAGAGCACCTCAGCAGTATCAGAGCACCTCTGCAGCATCAAGAGCACCCCAGCAGCATCAAGGGCACCTAAGCAGCATCAGAACACCTCAGCAGCATCAAGGACACCTCAGCAGCAACAGAACACCTCAGCAGTATCAAGGGCACCTCAGCAGCATCAGAGCACCTCTGCAGCATCAAGAGCACCCCAGCAGCATCAAGGGCACCTAAGCAGCATCAGAGCACCTCAGCAGCATCAAGGGCACCTTGGCAGTATCAAGAGTACCTCAGCAGAATCAGAGCATCAAGGGCACCTAAGCAGCATCAAGAGCAACTCAGCAACATCAAAGCACCTCAGCAGCATCAAGGGCACAACTGCAACATCAAGAGCACCTCAGCATCATCAAGGGCACAACTGCAACATCAAGGGCACCTCAGCAGCATCAAGGGCACAACTGCAACATCAAGAACACCTCAGCAGCATCAAGAGCACCTCAGCATCAAAGTACCTCAGCAGCATCAAGGACACAACTGCAACATTAAGGGCACAACTGCAACATCAAGGGCACAACTGCAACATCAAGAACACCTCAGCAGCATCAAGAGCACATCAGAAGCATCAAGGGCACCTCAGCAGCATCAGACCACCTCAGCAGCATCAGAGCACCTCAGCAGCATCAAGGGCACCTCAGGAGCATCAAGAGCACCTCAGCAGCATCAGACCACCTCAGCAGCATCAGAGCATCTAAGCAGAATTAGAGCACCTCAGCAGCATCAAGGGCACCTCAGCAGCATTAGAGCACCTCAGCAGCATCAGAGCACCTCAGCAGCATCAAAGGCACCTCAGGAGCATCAAGAGCACCTCAGCAGCAACAGACCACCTCAGCAGAATCAGACCCCCTCAGCCACATCAAGGGCCCCTCAGCAGCATCAGAGCACAGCAGCATCAAGGGCACCTCAGCAACATCAGACCACCTCAGCCGCATCAAGGGCACCTCAGCAGCATCAGAGCACAGAAGCATCAAGGGCACCTCAGCAACAGACCACCTCACAGCATCAGAGTACCTCAGCAGAATCAGAGCACCTCAGCAGCATCAAGGGCACCTAAGCATCAAGAGCACCTCAGCAGCATCCGAACACCTCAGCAGCATTAAGAGCACCTCAGCAACACCAAAGCACCTCAGCAGCATCAAGAGCACCTCAGCAGCATCAAAGCACCTCAGCAGCATCAAGGGCACCTCAGCAGCATCAAAGGCACCTCAGCAGCATCAGAGCACCTCAGCAGCATCAGAGCACCTCAGCAGCATCAAGGGCACCTCAGCAGCATCAGAGCACAGCAGCATCAAGGGCACCTCAGCAACATCAGACCACCTCAGCAACATCAGAGCACCTCAGCAGCATCAAGGGCACCTCAGGAGCATCAGAGCACAGCAGCATCAAGGGCACCTCAGCAACATCAGACCACCTCAACAGCATCAGAGCACCTCAGCAGCATCAAGGGTACCTCAGCATCAGAGCACAGCAGCATCAAGGGCACCTCAGCATCAGACAACTTCAGTAGCATCAAGAGCACCTCAGCAGCATCAGACCACCTCAGTAGCATCAAGATCACCAGAGCAGCATCAGAGAACCTCAGCAGCATCAAGGGCACCTCAGCAGCAGCATTTCAGCAGCATCAGAGCACCTCAGCAGCATCAAGAGCACCTCAGCAGCATCAAGAGCACCTCAGAAGCATCAGAGCACCTCAGCAGCATCAAGAGCACATCAGTATCAAGGGCACCTCAGCAGCATCAATGCCATCTCAGCAGCATCAGAGCACCTCAGAAGCATCAAGGGCACCTCAGCAGCATCAGGGGCACCTCAGCAGCATCAAGGGCACCTCAGCAGCATCAAGAGTAACCCAGCAGCATCAGAGCATTTCAGCAGCATCAGAGCACCTCAGCAGCATCAAGGGCACCTCAGTAGCACCAGATCACCTCAGCAGCATTAGAGCACCTCAGCAGCATCAAGGGCACCTCAGTAGCACCAGACTACCTCAGCAGCATTAGAGCACCTCAGCAGCATCAAGGGCACCCCAGCAGCATCAAGGGCACCTCAGCAGCATCAGACCACCTAAGCAGCAAAAGCACCCCAAGCATCAAGGGCACCTCACCAGCATCAAGGTCACCTCAGAAGCATCGAGGGCACATTAGCGTCAAGGGCACCTCAGCAGTACTAAGAGCACAGCAGCATCAAGGGCAGATCAGCATCAAGGGCACCTCAGCATCAGAGCACCTCAGCAGAATCAAGGACACCTCAGAAGTATCAAAGGCAGCTAAGCAGTATCAAGAGCGCCTCAGGAGCATCAGAGCACCTCAACAGCATCAAGAGCACCTCAACAGCACCTCAGAAGCATCAGAGCACCTCAGCAGCATCAAGGGCACCTCAGCAGCAAGGGCACCTCAGCAGCATCAAGGGCACCTCAGAAGCATCAAGGGCACCTCAGCAGCATCAAGGGTACCTCAGCAGCATCAGAACACCTCAGCAGCATCAAGGGCACCTCAGCAACATCAGAGCACCTCAGCAGTATCAGAGCACCTCTGCAGAATCAAGAGCACCCCAGCAGCATCAAGGGCACCTAAGCAGCATCAGAACACCTCAGCAGCATCAAGGGCACCTCAGCAGCAACAGAACACCTCAGCAGCATCAAGGGCACCTCAGCAGCATCAGAGCACCTCTGCAGCATCAAGAGCACCCCAGCAGCATCAAGGGCACCTAAGCAGCATCAAGGGCACCTCAGCAGCAAGGGCACCTCAGCAGCATCAAGGGCACCTCAGAAGCATCAAGGGTACCTCAGCAGCATCAAGGGCACCTCAGCAGCATCAGAACACCTCAGCAGCATCAAGGGCACCTCAGCAACATCAGAGCACCTCAGCAGTATCAGAGCACCTCTGCAGCATCAAGAGCACCCCAGCAGCATCAAGGGCACCTAAGCAGCATCAGAACACCTCAGCAGCATCAAGGGCACCTCAGCAGCAACAGAACACCTCAGCAGCATCAAGGGCACCTCAGCAGCATCAGAGCACCTCTGCAGCATCAAGAGCACCCCAGCAGCATCAAGGGCACCTAAGCAGCATCAAGAGCAACTCAGCAACATCAAAGCCCCTCAGCAGCATCAAGGGCACACCTGCAACATCAAGAGCACCTCAGCAGCATCAAGGGCACCTCGGCAGCATCAAAAGCACAACTGCAACATCAAGGGCACCTCAGCAGCATCAAAGCACCTCAGCAGCATCAAGGGCACAAACGCAACATCAAGAACACCTCAGCATCAAAGCACCTCAGCAGCATCAAGGGCACAACTGCAACATTAAGGGCACAACTGCAACATCAAGGGCACAACTGCAACATCAAGAACACCTCAGCAGCATCAAGAGTACATCAGAAGCATCAAAGCACCTCAGCAGCATCAAGGGCACAACTGCAACATCAAGAGCACCTCAGCAGCATCAAGGGCACCTCAGCAGCATCAAGGGCACCTCAGCAGCATCAGACCACCTCAGCATCAGAGCACCTCAGCAGAATCAAGGGCACCTCAGGAGCATCAAGAGCACCTCAGCAGCATCAGACCACCTCAGCAGCATCAGAGCATCTAAGCAGAATTAGAGCACCTCGGCAGCATCAAGGGCACCTCAGCAGCATTAGAGCACCTCAGCAGCATCAGAGCACCTCAGCAGCATCAAAGGCACCTCAGGAGCATCAAGAGCACCTCAGCAGCAACAGACCACCTCAGCAGAATCAGACCCCCTCAGCCGCATCAAGGGCACCTCAGCAGCATCAGAGCACAGCATCAAGGGCACCTCAGCAACATCAGACCACCTCAGCCGCATCAAGAGCACCTCAGCAGCAACAGACCACCTCAGCAGAATCAGACCCCCTCAGCCGCATCAAGAGCACCTCAGCAGCAACAGACCACCTCAGGAGAATCAGACCCCCTCAGCCGCATCAAGGGCACCTTAGCAGCATCAGAGCACAGCAGCATCAAGGGCACCTCAGCAACATCAGACAACCTCACAGCATCAGAGTACCTTAGCAGAATTAGAGCACCTCAGCAGCATCAAGGGCACCTAAGCATCAAGAGCATCTCAGCAGCATCCGAGCACCTCAGCAACATCAAAGCACCTCAGCAGCATCAAGAGCACATCAGCAGCATCAAAGCACCTCAGCAGCATCAAAGGCACCTCAGCAGCATCAGACCACCTCAGCAGCATCAGAGCACCTCAGCAGCATCAAGGGCACCTCAGCAGCATCAGAGCACAGCAGCATCAAGGGCACCTCAGCAACATCAGACCACCTCAGCAACATCAGAGCACCTCAGGAGCATCAGAGCACAGCAGCATCAAGGGCACCTCAGCAACATCAGAGCACCTCAGCAGCATCAGAGCACCTCAGCAGCATCAAGGGCACCTCAGGAGCATTAGAGCACAGCAGCATCAAGGGCACCTCAGAAACATCAGACAACCTCACAGCATCAGAGTACCTCAGCAGAATTAGAGCACCTCAGCAGCATCAAGGGCACCTAAGCATCAAGAGCATCTCAGCAGCATCCGAGCACCTCAGCAACATCAAAGCACCTCAGCAGCATCAAGAGCACATCAGCAGCATCAAAGCACCTCAGCAGCATCAAGGGCACCTCAGCATCAAAGGCACCTCAGCAGCATCAGACCACCTCAGCAGCATCAGAGCACCTCAGCAGCATCAAGGGCACCTCAGCAGCATCAGAGCACAGCAGCATCAAGGGCACCTCAGCATCAGACCACCTCAGCAACATCAGAGCACCTCAGCAGCATCAAGGGCACCTCAGGAGCATCAGAGCACAGCAGCATCAAGGGCACCTCAGCAACATCAGAGGACCTCAGCAGCATCAGAGCACCTCAGCAGCATCAAGGGCACCTCAGGAGCATTAGAGCACAGCAGCATCAAGGGCACCTCAGAAACATCAGACCACCTCAGCAACATCAGACCACCTCAGCAGCATCAGAGCACCTCAGCAGCATCAAGGGCACCTCAGCAACATCAGACCACCTCAGCAACATCAGACCACCTCAGCAGCATCAGAGCATCTCAGCAGCATCAAGAGCACCTCAGAAGCATCAGAGCGCCTCTGCAGCATCAAGAGCACATCAGCATCAAGGACACCTCAGCAGCATCAATGCCATCTCAGCAGCATCAAGAGCACCTCAGAAGCATCAGAGCACCTCAGCAGCATCAAGAGCACCTCAGCAGCATGAAGACACCTCAGAAGCACCAGAACACCTCAACAGCATCAAGAGCACCTCAGCACCATCAAGAGCACCTCAGAAGCACCAGAACCTCAACAGCATCAAGAGCACCTCAGCAGCATCGAGCATCTCAGCAGCATCAAGAGCATCTCAGCAGCATCAAGAGCATCTCAGCAGCATCAAGGGCACCTCAGCAATATCAAGGGCACCTCAGCAGCATCAGAGTACCTCAGCAGCACCAAGAGCACCTCAGCCGCATCAAGGGCACCTCAGCAGCATCAAGGGCACCTCATGAGCATCAAGGGCACCTCAGCAGCATCAAGGGAACCTCAGCAGCATCAAGGGCATCTCAGAAGCATCAAGGGCTCCTCAGCAGCATCAAGGGGTCCTCAGCAGCAACAGAGCACCTCAGCAGCATCAAGGGCCCTTCAGAGCATCAAGGGAACCTCAGCAGCATCAAGGGCACCTCAGAAGCATCAAGGGTTCATTACCAACATCAAGGGAACCTCAGCAGCATCAAGGTCACCTCAGTGGCATCAAGGTCACCTCAGCAGCATCAAGGTCACCTCATCAACATCAAAGGCACCTCATCAGTATCAAGGGCACCTCAGTAGTATCAATGCCACCTCAGCATCAAGGTCACCACAGCATCAAGGGCACCCCAGCAGGATCAAGGGCACCTCAGCAGTATGAAGGGCACCTCAGCATCATCAAGGGCACCTCAGCAGCATCAAGAGCACCTCAGCAGCATTAAGGGCACCTGAGCAGTATCAAGGGCACCTGAGCAGCATCAAGGGCATCTCAGCAGCATCAAGGGCACCTCAGCAGCATCAAGGTGTCCTCAGCAGCATTAAGGGCACCTCAGCAGCATCAAGGGTACCTCAGCATCATCAAGGGCACCTCAGCAGCATTAAGGGCACCTCAGCAGTATCAAGGGCACCTCAGCAGCATCAAGGTCACCACAGCAGTATCAAGGTCACCACAGCAGCATCAAGGGCACCTCAGCAGTATCAAGGGCACCTGAGCAGCATCAAAGGCACCTGAGCAGCATCAAAGGCATCTCAGCAGCATCAAGGGCACCTCAGCAGCATCAAGGGGTCCTCAGCAGCATTAAGGGCACCTCAGCAGTATCAAGGGTACCTCAGCAGCATCAAGGGCACCTCAGCAACATCAAGGGCACTTCAGCAGCATCAAGGGCACCTAAGCAGCATCAAGGGCTCCTCAGCAGCATCAATGGCACCTCAGCAGCATCTAGGGCACCTCAGCAGTATAAAAGGCCACCTCAGCATCAAGGGCACCTCAGCAGTATCAAGGGCACCTCAGCAGCATCAAGGGCACCTCAGCAGCATCAAGGGTACCTCAGCAGCAACCTGGGCACCTCAGCAGCATCAAGGGCACTTCAGTAGTATCAAGGGCACCTCAGCAGCATAAGGGGTTCCTCAACAGTATCAAGGGCACCTCAGCAACATCAAGGGCACTTCAGCAGCATCAAGGGCACCTAAGCAGCATCAAGGGCTCCTCAGCAGCATCAATGGCACCTCAGCAGCATCTAGGGCACCTCAGCAGTATAAAAGGGCACCTCAGCATCAAGGGCACCTCAGCAGTATCAAGGGCACCTCAGCAGCATCAAGGGCACCACAGCAGTATCAATTGCACCACAGCAGTATCAAGGGCACCTCAACAGCATCAAGGGCACCTCAGCAGCATCAAGGGCACCTCAGCAGCATCAAGGGCACCTCAGCAGCATCAAGGGCACCTCAGCAGTATCAAGGTCACCTCAGCAGCATCAAGGGCCCCTCAGCAGTATCAAAGGCACCTCAGCAGTATCAAGGGCATCTCAGCATCAAGGGCATCTCAGCAGCAGCAAGGGCACCTCAGCATCAAGGGCACCTCAGCAGTATCAAGGGCATCTCAGCAGCATCAAGATCACCTCAACATCAAGGGCATCTCTGCAGTAGCAAGGGCGCCTCAGCATCAAGGGCACCTCAACAGCATCAAGGGCACCTCAACAGCATCAAGGGCACCTCAACAGCATGAAGGGCACTTCAACAGCATCAAGGGCATCTCAGCAGTATCAAAGGCACCTCAGCAGCATCAAGGGCACCTCAACAGTGTCAAGGGCATCTCAGCAGTATCAAGGGTACCTCAGCAGCATCAAGGGCACCTCAGCAGCATCAAGGGCACCTCAGCAGTATAAAGGGCATCTCAGCAGCATCAAGGGCACCTCAGCAGTATCAAGGGCATCTAAGCAGTATCAAAGGCACCTCAGCAGCGTCAAGGGCACCTAAACAGTATCAAGGGCACCTCAGCATCATCAAGAGCATTTCAGCAGTATCAAGGGCACCTAAGCAGCATCAAGGGCACTTCAACAGCATCAAGGGCATCTCAGCAGTATCAAGGGCACCTCAGCAGCATCAAGGGCACATCAACAGCATCAAGGGCATCTCAGCAATATCAAGGGCACCTCAGCAACGTGAAGAGCACCTCAGCAGCATCAAGGGCACCTCAGCAGCATCAAGGTGTCCTCAGCAGCATTAAGGGCACCTCAGCAGCATCAAGGGTACCTCAGCATCATCAAGGGCACCTCAGCAGCATTAAGGGCACCTCAGCAGTATCAAGGGCACCTCAGCAGCATCAAGGTCACCACAGCAGTATCAAGGTCACCACAGCAGCATCAAGGGCACCTCAGCAGTATCAAGGGCACCTGAGCAGCATCAAAGGCACCTGAGCAGCATCAAAGGCATCTCAGCAGCATCAAGGGCACCTCAGCAGCATCAAGGGGTCCTCAGCAGCATTAAGGGCACCTCAGCAGTATCAAGGGTACCTCAGCAGCATCAAGGGCACCTCAGCAGCATTAAGGGCACCTCAGCAGCATCAAGGGCACCTCAGCAGCATCAAGGGCACCTCAGCAGCATCAAGGGTACCTCAGCAGCAACCTGGGCACCTCAGCAGCATCAAGTGCACTTCAGTAGTATCAAGGGCACCTCAGCAGCATAAAGGGTTCCTCAACAGTATCAAGGGCACCTCAGCAACATCAAGGGCACTTCAGCAGCATCAAGGGCACCTAAGCAGCATCAAGGGCTCCTCAGCAGCATCAATGGCACCTCAGCAGCATCTAGGGCACCTCAGCAGTATAAAAGGGCACCTCAGCATCAAGGGCACCTCAGCAGTATCAAGGGCACCTCAGCAGCATCAAGGGCACCTCAGCAGCATCAAGGGTACCTCAGCAGCAACCTGGGCACCTCAGCAGCATCAAGGGCACTTCAGTAGTATCAAGGGCACCTCAGCAGCATAAAGGGTTCCTCAACAGTATCAAGGGCACCTCAGCAACATCAAGGGCACTTCAGCAGCATCAAGGGCACCTAAGCAGCATCAAGGGCTCCTCAGCAGCATCAATGGCACCTCAGCAGCATCTAGGGCACCTCAGCAGTATAAAAGGGCACCTCAGCATCAAGGGCACCTCAGCAGTATCAAGGGCACCTCAGCAGCATCAAGGGCACCACAGCAGTATCAATTGCACCACAGCAGTATCAAGGGCACCTCAACAGCATCAAGGGCACCTCAGCAGCATCAAGGGCACCTCAGCAGCATCAAGGGCACCTCAGCAGTATCAAGGTCACCTCAGTAGCATCAAGGGCCCCTCAGCAGTATCAAAGGCACCTCAGCAGTATCAAGGGCATCTCAGCATCAAGGGCATCTCAGCAGCAGCAAGGGCACCTCAGCATCAAGGGCACCTCAGCAGTATCAAGGGCATCTCAGCAGCATCAAGATCACCTCAACATCAAGGGCATCTCTGCAGTAGCAAGGGCGCCTCAGCATCAAGGGCACCTCAACAGCATCAAGGGCACCTCAACAGCATCAAGGGCACCTCAACAGCATGAAGGGCACTTCAACAGCATCAAGGGCATCTCAGCAGTATCAAAGGCACCTCAGCAGCATCAAGGGCACCTCAACAGTGTCAAGGGCATCTCAGCAGTATCAAGGGTACCTCAGCAGCATCAAGGGCACCTCAGCAGCATCAAGGGCACCTCAGCAGTATAAAGGGCATCTCAGCAGCATCAAGGGCACCTCAGCAGTATCAAGGGCATCTAAGCAGTATCAAAGGCACCTCAGCAGCGTCAAGGGCACCTAAACAGTATCAAGGGCACCTCAGCATCATCAAGAGCATTTCAGCAGTATCAAGGGCACCTAAGCAGCATCAAGGGCACTTCAACAGCATCAAGGGCATCTCAGCAGTATCAAGGGCACCTCAGCAGCATCAAGGGCACCTCAACAGCATCAAGGGCATCTCAGCAATATCAAGGGCACCTCAGCAACGTGAAGAGCACCTCAGCAGCATCAAGGGCACCTCAGCAGCATCAAGGGCACCTCAACAGCATCAAGGGCACCTCAGCAGCATCAAGGGCACTTCAACAGCATCCAGGGCATCTCAACATTATCAAGGGCACCTCAGCAGCATCAAGGGCACCTCAGGAGCATCAAGGGCACCTCAGCAGCATCAAGGGCACCTCAGCAGCATCAAGGGCACCTCAGCAGCATCAAGTGCACTTCAACAGCATCCAGGGCATCTCAACATTATCAAGGGCACCTCAGCAGCATCAAGGGCACCTCAACAGCATCAAGGGCATCTCAGCAGTATCAAGGGCACCTCAACTTCAAGAGCACCTCAGCAGCATCAAGGGCACCTCATCAGCATCAAGGGCACCTCAGCAGCATCAAGGGCACCTCAGCAGCATCAAGGGCACCTCAGCAACGTCTAGAGCACCTCAGCAGCATCAAGGGCACCTCAGGAGCATCAAGGGCACCTCAACAGCATCAAGGCACCTCAGCAGCATCAAGGGCACCTCAGCAGCATCAAGAGCACCTCAGCAGCATCAAGGGCACCTCAACAGCATCAAGCGCACCTCAACAGCATCAAGGGCACCTCAACAGCATCAAGGACGCCTCAACAGTATCAAGGGCACCTGAGAAGCATGAAGGGCGCCTCAACAGCATCAAGGGCACCTCAGCAGCATCAAGGGCACCTCAGCAGCATCAAGGGCACCTCAGCAGCATCAAGGGCTCCTCAACAGCATCAAGGGCGCCTCAACAGCATCAAGGGCGCCTCAACAGCATCAAGGGCGCCTCAACAGCATCAAGGGCACCTCAGCAGCATCAAGAGCACCTCAGCAACATCAAGGGCACCTCAATAGCATCAAGGGCGCCTCAACAGCATCAAGGGCACCTCAGCAGCATCAAGAGCACCTCAGCAACATCAAGGGCACCTCAACAACATCAAGGGCACCTCAATAGCATCAAGAGTACCTCAGAAGCATCAAAGGCACCTCAGCAGCATCAAGGGCACCTCAGTAGTATCAAGGGCACCTCAGCATTATCAAATATATTTTCATAACATTTTTGTCCACTTAAGTTCTTGCTTCACTCTGTCAGAGTCTGTGTTGTGTAGCATATTAAAGATTAATAATGGTGTTTAACATTACTAATTGGAGCATCATCATATTTATGGAGAAGAACTAAACCCGTAGGGGGTCATACAGGGTGTTGTGTAGCATTAAATAAGACAAGAGAGTACATAGAAACATCAGTGGTCGTCATGGCGCCTGGACGCTATCATTCCCATCACAACTTTCCACAATTCTCCAAATATCTTACACCTGTCGGTGGTAAAAGTTATTCTTCCATTACCACGAGACGCGCAGTTAAATATACTTACGGGTTTCCAAGGCCGTTATAAACCATCCTTGTTATAAACCGGAAAATTATCGTGGGGAGAGAGAGAGAAGTGGTCCTCCAGAGGTGTGTTGTTGTGGTGGTGCTGTAACACAACTATCATACAGCCGCACCTCACTATTGTTGTACCTCACATCTCTCTCTCTCTCTCTCTCTCTCATCTATTTCCCCAAGCTGATATAGCTCTCAGCTGGTGATTGATGTAGCTTAGAGCAGCTGGCATTTCTTCTCTTGGATAAGTGAATGTCAGTGTACAGACGTCTGCATATGCATGTGATTCTGGGATGAGATGAAGAAGGTCGTCTGTAGTTGCTGATCTTTTTTTTTTTTTTTTTTTTTTTACACAGGTTTTGACAGGTTAAGGATCCCTAGCTTTATTGACAGCTATTTACAGGTTAAGGATTCCTAACTTTATTGGCAAGCTAAGAGCTGTTACCTACATCAGCTCATTTGAAAGCATTTCTGCTCTGCTCTTCTTTTTGTGAACAGGGACTACATTCGCCTCTTTCCATAGAGAGGACCATTTACACTGTACTAGGCAGTGCTGAAAGATGCGCGAGTTAGAGGTGCTGCTAGTTGGTCTGTGCATCTTCTCAACAATCTTGGGCTCAACTTGCCTGGGCCCACAGCCCTTTCTTGGTCAAGCGATTTAAGAAGGAAATGCACCTCCTCCTGCCTCATTGTCACCACTGATAGTTTTGACACAGTTCCTGCAGCTAGCCAAGGAGGTTCCCTTGCTGGATCAGGAACTTGCATTTTGGTAGCAAAGTGTTCAGCAAAGAGGTCCGCCTTCTCTTGACTACTAGTAGAGGTGGTCCCATCCTGTCGATTTAGAGGTGGAATGAGTTCATCAGGCAGATAACCTTGTCCGTCCTTGACCAGGGACCACCAGGTTTTGGAGCCTACCCTACCTGATGCTAGCTTTCTTTTAGTGTCCACCTCCCATTTAGTAATGGCCCACTTTTGAACATCACCCATATGCCTACAGGCTTGCGTGTGCAAGTTCCTGTTATAGGTGGTAGGATGTCTCCTCTCTCTCTCTCTCTCTCTCTCTCTCTCTCTCTCTCTCTCTCTCTCTCTGTCTCTCTCTCTCTGTATCTCTCTCTCTCTCTCTCTCTCTCTCTCTCTCTTTTTTTTTTTTTTTTTTTTTATTTACACAGGGTTTGACAAGGTTAAGGATCCCTAGCTTTATTGACAGCTATTTACAGGTTAAGGATTCCTAACTTTATTGGCTAACAGCACCTTTCAAGGCAGGTGAAATTGCCGACCTAGAAAATGTACAGAGAACTTTCACGGCGCGCATAACGGAGATAAAACACCTCAATTACTGGGAGCGCTTGAGGTTTCTAAACCTGTATTCCCTGGAACGCAGGAGGGAGAGATACATGATTATATACACCTGGAAAATCCTAGAGGGACTAGTACCGAACTTGCACACGAAAATCACTCACTACGAAAGCAAAAGACTTGGCAGACGATGCACCATCCCCCCAATGAAAAGCAGGGGTGTCACTAGCACGTTAAGAGACCATACAATAAGTGTCAGGGGCCCGAGACTGTTCAACTGCCTCCCAGCACACATAAGGGGGATTACCAACAGTGCTACAGTGTCAGCGTGCCTCGTTGTGCTCCCGGTTTTCTGGTGTTTTCACGGTCGCTCTTACGTGCTAGAACTTTAATTTGTGTCATCAATCCTATACGATACATCCCTCTAGCGCCTGGAACCAATCTTGGGCGGAAAACATTATATACTGAGTAAAAAAAGGAGAATTGTGTGCACTACCTAACAGAGTTTACTGCCAGAGGGGAATCATAGGGCTGTCCCGTGTGGAAAAATAATAATAATTGAACTTTGTGTCAGAGGAAAGAAAGTCTCCCTGAAAGCATTGAGTATACATAGTGTATAGTGTATACTACAGTGGCTCCCTAGTATATTGATGATAAAGGCTAAAGTGTCATTTGAAAACAGGTGAATTTGTAAATGAAGTGATAAGCCTATAGAGGCAGGTGCCAGAAGTCGCCAGAAACTTACCACAGGTCAGCTGTTTTTAATAATCTTCCTGGCCTGCTAGTGTACTCGCATATAATCTAGTGATACCAGTGAATAGCAGAATACAGTGTTGTAGTAGCAACTAACCAGTATTATAATGGTACTTAGTGGAGTGGAGTGACTTTCATTAGTTTCTTTTTCTTGAAATACGAGACGTTACTGTGAATTTCATATAACCTGTAGTTACCAGCGGTCGCAATATACACAACGAGAAGCAATTATTACTACAGAAAAAGCGCCCTTCCTCCAAAATTTGCACCAGTCAACTATAGTGATAATATAGCATTTATTGTGGTGGAGACGGAAAAAAAATAGAGAAGCTTGTAGTGATACTGGTCCTGTGGGGAGCAGCAGCAGGATAATACTGCACCACCTCTAGGGGCCCTTAACAACAACAACAGTTTGGCGTGCGTCATGGGCACCAACATATGGTGTGTGATTCTCTCCTACTTTATCCATTTATCACCGATGCAGATTACATGGTGAGTTTAAATATGTGGCCTGTAGTTATAACTTTTCTCTTGACATATGCAAGACATCACCATCCCTGTAGAAGCCATTATTAGATGTACTAGTCATTATATTTTGTTGTTGCAGAAGTACTATGAAGATTCTATGTTCAATAAAGCCTAGAGATAAGGCCTGTGTTTCTATCACAACAATTTATTGAACATAGAATCCTGGGCTACCTGGTGGTGATCCTGCGCTAGACTACATCACAACATGGAGCGTTTACTGAAACCTGAGAGGCTAGACTGTGACCCCAGCTTATCAACGGCTGCTCAGGAATGGAAGCACTGGTTTACGACGTTCGAAAACTTCTTGGGAGCCCTTCCTAAAGAAGATCTAGATAAACTAAGTCTGCTCATCAATTTTGTGTCACCTAAGATATATGAGGCTATTTCTGAGTGTAATACCTACGAAGATGCTATCAAAACCCTCAAGTCTCAGTATATTAAACCTACAAATGAAATCTTTGCACGCTATCGCCTTGCAACTCGCCGCCAGCAGATTGATGAGTCCTTAGAGGAATACTTTCAAGCACTGAAAATTTTAGGTAAGGACTGTCACTTCCAAGCAGTGACAGCTGCTCAGTATTGTGAAGAGTCCATCAGGGATGCTTTTATCAGTGGCCTGCAATCACCAATAATAAGGCAGCGTTTATTGGAGAATAAAACTCTCGACTTAGCCGCTGCCTTTGACCAGGCAAGAGCTCTAGATTCAGCCCAGAAGAATTCTGAAGTATACAGTACCACTCAGCCTTCTCGAGTGGTAAGTGCTGCAATTCCTGACCAAGACTCTTGCAATGAAGTTACTGGGGAACCTGCCTCAGTGACAGCAGCAGCAGGTACGGTGTGTTTCTTTTGTGGTTTTTCAAGACATCCACGTCCAAAGTGTCCTGCTCGTGAAGCAATGTGCCATAAATGCCACAAGAAAGGTCACTTTGCTAAAGTATGTCGTGCTAATGCATCAACAAGAGCTAGTGCCTCCACACATTCCAGTGATCATGCGACTCTAGCAACAGTGACTTCTGCGGCTACTCCAAATTCACTGTCAAAGGCAGTTGTGAAAGTATTCATCAAAGGAACAGAAGTAGATGGTCTTATTGATAGTGGTAGCTCAGAGAGTTTCATCAACCTTGACTTAGTTAAACGGCTCTCCTTGACTCTACATCACTCATCAGGTACCGTTTCCATGGCATCAACATCTCTCTCTATTCAGACCTTAGGGTTTTGTAAGGTAAATCTCAGAGTTAATGGAAAGGATTATCAAGATGTACATTTAGCTATTCTGCCACAACTGTGCTCTGATGTTATCCTTGGTCAGGACTTTCAGAAGCTGCATGGTAGTGTCACCTTAACATATGGAGGTGAACTGCCTCCTCTTGTTGTCTGTGGACTTAGCACTTTAAGGGTAGACCCACCAAAGCTGTTTGCAAATCTTACCGCGGATTGCCATCCTATATCAGCTAAGTCACGCCGCTATTCTTATGAGGATCGGATGTTCATTGAGAAAGAAACTCAGAGGCTGCTGAAGGAGGTTCAATATTCCCAGACCCTGAACGACTACGACCTCTACGGGAACTTCCAATGCCTCAAGACAAAAAGTCACTCCGAAGAACTCTTGGTCTCTTTGCTTATTACTCACAATGGATCTACAACTATTCAAGTAAAGTCCGCCCATTGAGTGCTACCACATTTCCTGTGACAAAGGAAGCAGAAGCCGCTTTCCATACTCTCAAACAGGACATTGAAAACTCAGTAGTTCAAGCCATTGATGAGTCCCTACCATTCGAAGTGGAAACGGATGCATCTGACATTGCCATTGCTGCAGTCTTATCTCAGGCAGGACGACCAGTAGCCTTCTTTTCGAGAAATTTTCAAGGATCAGAGAAATGTTATGCTGCTGTAGAAAAGGAAGCCCAGGCCATCATAGAAGCAGTTCGCCACTGGAGGCATTATTTAACTGGTAGACATTTCACCATAAGGACTGACCAACGGTCCGTGATGTATATGTTCGACAAGAGGCACAAAAGTAGGATAAAGAATGACAAGATATTACGCTGGAGGATGGAACTATCGTGTTATGACTTTGATATTCTGTACCGACCGGGTCAAGAGAACATCTCACCTGATGCATTCTCTAGGTCCCACTGTGGAGCAGCATGTCATGATTTGCAATCACTCTCAGCTCTCCACAAGGCTTTGTGTCACCCAGGAGTTACACGCCTGTACCATTTTGTCAAATCAAAGAACATGCCCTACTCAGTGGAAGATGTGCGACAAGTGATCAGAGCATGCAGAGTATGTGCAGAGTGCAAGCCAAACTTTCATCAGCCAGAGAAGACTCATCTCATAAAATCCACCCAGCCTTTCGAAAGATTGAATATAGATTTCAAAGGACCTCTACCAAGCACAAATCAGAATAGGTATTTCCTTAACATAGTAGATGAATATTCAAGGTTTCCCTTTGTATTCCCCTGTGCAAATATGGCTGCTTCAACTGTTATTAGTTGTCTTTCACAGTTGTTCTCTATTTTTGGTATGCCAGCTTATATCCATTCAGACAGGGGATCCTCGTTCATGAGTAACGAACTTCAGGAGTTTTTGGCTAGCAAAGGTATTGCCTGCAGCAGAACAACAAGCTACAACCCTCAAGGCAATGGTCAAGTGGAGCGGTTCAATGGTACTATATGGAAGGCAGTTACAATGACATTAAAGTCGCGCAATCTACCTGTTCAACACTGGCAAACTGTCCTACCTGATGCTCTTCACTCTATTAGATCACTGCTGTGCACAGCTACTAATGCAACCCCTCATGAAAGACTCCTCAACTATTCACGTCGTTCCTCTACGGGAGCCTCCGTGCCCACTTGGTTATGTCATCCTGAACCCGTTCTCCTGAAGAGTCACCGTAGGATGAACAAGACGGATCCTTTAGTGGAAGAGGTAGAGCTCCTGCAAGCTAATCCACATTACGCCCACATTCGCTACCAAAATGGTGAAGAGACTACAGTATCTACAAGACATTTAGCCCCAGTTGAAATCCCTATTAGTGTGGAATCTCAAGATACACCAATAGATGTGAAAGATGCTTCGTTTTCTCCTGGAAAGCCCCTTGAGACTACCCCTATGGAAATAGAGGATTCTGCTCCAGCAGTTAATCAAACCCCGCTGGAAAATATCGAACCTGGTGAAGAGGCTCAAGGGCTACGAAGGTCGGGACGTGTACGTCGCCCACCTAACAGTTTGGGAGATTACTGTCTCTGATATTTTAGAAGGGGGAGATTGTAGTGATACTGGTCCTGTGGGGAGCAGCAGCAGGATAATACTGCACCACCTCTAGGGGCCCTTAACAACAACAACAGTTTGGCGTGCGTCATGGGCACCAACATATGGTGTGTGATTCTCTCCTACTTTATCCATTTATCACCGATGCAGATTACATGGTGAGTTTAAATATGTGGCCTGTAGTTATAACTTTTCTCTTGACATATGCAAGACATCACCATCCCTGTAGAAGCCATTATTAGATGTACTAGTCATTATATTTTGTTGTTGCAGAAGTACTATGAAGATTCTATGTTCAATAAAGCCTAGAGATAAGGCCTGTGTTTCTATCACAACAAAGCTAGATACAGCGATTGATAAACAAGGGTGGAGGCTCGACCGTTCGTCATTGTAGGAGTGCCAGCAGTCACCGGCTCTTCAACACGCAAGTTATACTTTTGTATCAATCAAATCACATATTACTCGGGTAGATAATTTCCAGTAGATCCTTCATGTGTTAGCTCAAATCACCGACCAGTATGGTTTAAATAAGTGACCCACTGATCAGATCAGATAGACTGGACCGAACCCTTGACTGGTCCGAACCCTTGACTGGTCCGAACCCTTGACTGGTCCGAACCCTTGACTGGTCCGAACCCTGGACTGGTTTCAAACGGTTTCGTTGTGCACCACCTAGCAGGTTATTAATATAATATTCAAGAGGTTGCTAGTAGAATTGCAGTAAATCAACCATTCAAATCATTATGAAGCTGTGTGTAGTCTGTGGTCAGTCAAACAAACGGGCTTCCACATGCATAAATTGTCATTTCTGTGGAAATTGGTGTCACGCCCCTTGTGCAGATATCCAAGAACTAGCTACAAGCAGTATTAAAACAGGGAAGTGTTTTTGGGTATGCCCAAATGAGATAAATCTGTGGACTAAAATCACAAGGGTATTAAAAGAGGTCAACATCAAAGCTGCTTTCATAGAAAACCTGGAAGCTTTCTACAACAGATGGGAACATAAAAAGTCCGGGCTGAATGATACTGCCCTTGATACTGGCCATGTAGTCACAAACTGTAAGGCTGGAGATGATGTCCTGGTAGTCAGTAAATGGGGGGCTGATAGTGCTGTCCTGGGAGACAGTAATGGGGAAGCTGGAGGTGCTGTCCTGGGAGACAGTAATGGTGAAGCTGGAGGTGCTGTCCTGGGAGACAGTAATGGTGAAGCTGGAGATGCTGTCCTGGGAGACAGTAATGGGGAAGCTGGAGATGCTGTCCTGGGAGACAGTAATGGTGAAGCTGGAGATTTTGTCCAGGTAGTCGGGAATTATACGCAGGAAGGAATACATATAAATGACCCCATAGGGGACAGGAGCCATAGTAGGGAAACAAGTGTAGTCAAAGATAAGATAAAACCAATATTGCAAACTAGAAATACCGCAGGAAATAGCAAACAAGAGGACTCCACTAGCAATAGTGAGGATATATTACCAAAAACAAATGGTGGGAGCTCCATTGTTGGTGCTAGGGAGGATAGAAGTAAGACAGGGAAACATGCACCAACAGGGAATACAGTCACAGAAACCCAAGGCAAACGGAAACCAAGCCTGTGCACATACTATGCACTCGGTATCTGCTGGCATGGGAAATCTGGAAAAACAGATGGGACGTGCAACTATGACCACCCTAGGAAATGCCATGCCCATATGACAACAGGAAAATGCAAACTCCCTTCCTGTAAGCTTTTTCACCCTGAACTGTGTACCTCTTCAGTACAGGAAAGACTGTGCTATAACTTAAATTGCCAGGCATACCATCTAAAGGGGACAAAAAGATACAAAACATCCAGGCCATGGGAAAACCTGGGTAGCCACAGCCACTCAAGAGGGAGAGGTTTTTTAGTGCCAGGAAGAAAAAAAAACTGGCAGGAAATGGCAGAAATCGTACACCAAATCCAGTCATTCCTGGAGTGGAACCACAGTCGATGGCCTCCACTCCAAACCAACAGATACAGATACTAATGCCGGAAAAAAAATCCCCCCCCAGTACCAACAATACCACCAGTCCGATAACATTCTTCTTTGCAAATATACAGGGTCTAAAGCCAGCAACAAACAACAAAATACCTTTCATCCGTGGACTGCTTGCAGAGGCAAAGGCAATGTTCGCGGCTTTCACTGAGACCCACATAAAGGATCACTTGGACAACGAAATATGGATCCCAGGTTACAACCTTTACAGATGTGACAGAGTGAACAGGCAAAAGGGGGGGGGTTGGCCTGTACATTGCAGAGTCACTTGTTTGCACAGAACTGCTAAATGCCTCAAATGATGTAGTGGAAGTTTTAGCAGTAAAGGTCGAGAACCAAAACCTAGTCATTGTGATAGTCTACAAGCCTCCGGATGCAACATCCCAGCAATTCCAGGAACAGCTGTTAAAAATTGACCACTGTCTGGAAAACCTTCCAGCTCCTGCACCCAACATCTTGCTCCTGGGGGATTTCAACTTAAGGCACCTAAAATGGAGGAATATAGCAAATAATATTGTTGCAGTAATAACACCAGGAGGCAGCTCTGATGAAAACTCACACTCACGCGAGCTTTTAAATCTCTGCACAAAATTCAATTTAAACCAGCAAATAATAGAACCTACTAGACTGGAGAATACACTAGACCTCATCTTCACTAACAATGATGATCTGATAAGAAATATCACCATATCAAAAACAATATACTCAGATCACAACATAATTGAGGTTCAGTCATGTATGCGCGGAGCCCCAGACCGACATAATGAGATTAGTCACGAGGGAGCATTCACCAAATTCAACTTCAATAAGAAAAACATAAAGTGGGACCAAGTAAACCAAGTCCTAACCGATATAAGCTGGGAAGATATACTAAGCAACACAGACCCCAACTTATGCCTAGAACAGATTAACTCGGTGGCACTCGATGTATGCACAAGGCTTATTCCTCTAAGAAAAAGGAGGAGTAGATGTAAAACAGAAAGAGACAGGCGCTCCCTTTACAGGCCACGGAAAAGAATAACAGAGCGGCTAAAAGAGGTTAATATATCTGAAATGCGTAGGGAGACACTGGTCAGAGAAATAGGAAGCATCGAACTTAAGCTAAAAGAATCCTTTAGGAGTCAGGAATCGCGGGAAGAACTAAAAGCCATAAATGAAATCGAAAGAAACCCAAAGTATTTCTTCTCCTATGCCAAATCAAAATCGAGAACAACGTCCAGTATTGGGCCCCTACTTAAACAAGATGGGTCCTACACAGATGACAGCAAGGAAATGAGTGAGCTACTCAAGTCCCAATATGACTCAGTTTTTAGCAAGCCGCTAACCAGACTGAGAGTCGAAGATCAAAATGAATTTTTTATGAGAGAGCCACAAAATTTGATTAACACAAGCCTATCCGATGTTATCCTGACGCCAAATGACTTCGAACAGGCGATAAATGACATGCCCATGCACTCTGCCCCAGGGCCAGACTCATGGAACTCTGTGTTCATCAAGAACTGCAAGAAGCCCCTATCACGAGCTTTTACCATCCTATGGAGAGGGAGCATGGACACGGGGGTCGTCCCACAGTTACTAAAAACAACAGACATAGCCCCACTCCACAAAGGGGGCAGTAAAGCAACAGCAAAGAACTACAGACCAATAGCACTAACATCCCATATCATAAAAATCTTTGAAAGGGTCCTAAGAAGCAAGATCACCACGCATCTAGAAACCCATCAGTTACACAACCCAGGGCGACATGAGTTTAGAACAGGTCGCTCCTGTCTGTCTCAACTATTGGACCACTACGACAAGGTCCTAAATGCACTAGAAGACAAAAACAATGCAGATGTAATATATACAGACTTTGCAAAAGCCTTCGACAAGTGTGACCATGGCGTAATAGAGCACAAAATGCGTGCTAAAGGAATAACAGGAAAAGTCGGTCGATGGATCTATAATTTCCTCACTAACAGAACACAGAGAGTAGTCGTCAACAGAGTAAAGTCCGAGGCAGCTACGGTGAAAAGCTCTGTTCCACAAGGCACAGTACTCGCTCCCATCTTGTTCCTCATCCTTATATCCGAGATAGACAAGGATGTCAGCCACAGCACCGTGTCTTCCTTTGCAGATGACACCCGAATCTGCATGACAGTGTCTTCCATTGCAGACACTGCAAAGCTCCAGGCAGACATCAACCAAATCTTTCAGTGGGCTGCAGAAAACAATATGAAGTTCAACGATGAGAAATTTCAATTACTCAGATATGGTAAACATGAGGAAATTAAATCTTCATCAGAGTACAAAACAAATTCTGGCCACAAAATAGAGCGAAACACCAACGTCAAAGACCTGGGAGTGATCATGTCGGAGGATCTCACCATCAAGGACCATAACATTGTATCAATCGCATCTGCTAGAAAAATGACAGGATGGATAATGAGAACCTTCAAAACTAGGGAGGCCAAGCCCATGATGACACTCTTCAGGTCACTTGTTCTATCTAGGCTGGAATATTGCTGCACACTAACAGCACCTTTCAAGGCAGGTGAAATTGCCGACCTAGAAAATGTACAGAGAACTTTCACGGCGCGCATAACGGAGATAAAACACCTCAATTATTGGGAGCACTTGAGGTTCCTAAACCTGTATTCCCTGGAACGCAGGAGGGAGAGATACATGATTATATACACCTGGAAAATCCTAGAGGGACTAGTACCGAACTTGCACACGAAAATCACTCATTACGAAAGCAAAAGACTTGGCAGACGATGCACCATCCCCCCAATGAAAAGCAGGGGTGTCACTAGCACGTTAAGAGACCATACAATAAGTGTCAGGGGCCCGAGACTGTTCAACTGCCTCCCAGCACACATAAGGGGGATTACCAACAGACCCCTGGCAGTCTTCAAGCTGGCACTGGACAAGCACCTAAAGTCAGTTCCGGATCAGCCGGGCTGTGGCTCGTATGTTGGTTTGCGTGCAGCCAGCAGCAACAGCCTGGTTGATCAGGCTCTGATCCACCAGGAGGCCTGGTCTCAGACCGGGCCGCGGGGGCGTTGACCCCCGGAACTCTCTCCAGGTAAACTCCAGGTAAACCTCTGGCAGTCTTCAAGCTGGCACTGGACAAGCACCTAAAGTCAGTTCCTGATCAGCCGGGCTGTGGCTCGTACGTTGGTTTGCGTGCAGCCAGCAGCAACAGCCTGGTTGATCAGGCGCTGATCCAACAGGAGGCCTGGTCACAGACCGGGCCGCGGGGGCGTTGACCCCCGAAACTCTCTCCAGGTAAACTCCAGGCAAGCTAAGAGCTGTTACCTACATCAGCTCATTTGAAAGCATTTTTATTGTTATGAGACATACAAGTAGGAAACAGGATGAAGTTGGAGCCATCTGTGGGCCAGCATTTTCATTTGATCAACTGACTTTATCTCGTTGACATCATTATGCTGTACGAATGTGTTCCATACTCTAGTCATCCTGGGTATGTATGATCTCAGATGGAGTGATGTTCTGGAGAAGGGTACAGCCAGAGTGAAGTTGTTGCTTTCTGCCCGTCTTGTGGCATAAAAGCTTGTTTCACGCTGTCCTCGAAGTGGATCCAAGTGTGGTATTTTGACAATATTGGCCTTGTACATAACAGTAAGGCCACCCACATCCCTCCTATGTTGAAGGCTCTGCTGAAATGACAGATCTATCCAGGATGGGTCCAGGAGAGAGATGAGACGTCTTGCTCTGTTCTCTACTCTGGCAAGCAGTCGCAGATGAGAAGGGGGGCAAGCAAACCAAGAAAATGGAGCATACTCAAGGTGCGAGCGTACTTGTGCCTCGTACAGGATCTTGCAACCCCTACTGTCAAGCAGATGCGAGATACGGCGAAGTGCTGTAAGCTTCCTGGCTGCCTTGTTTGCAAGATTTACAACATGGTTCTTCATGGTTAGTTTGGAGTCAAATTTCACCCCAAGGATATCAACTTCTTCTCCAGGTGCCAACATCCTCCCATTCATCCTTACTACTGAACCAGCATTACCATCATGGTGCCTAGAGACGATCATCATTTGCGTTTTCTCAGGTGCAAATGTTACTTGCCATCTATTTCCCCAAGCTGATATAGCTCTCAGCTGGTGATTGATGTAGCTTAGAGCAGCTGGCATTTCTTCTCTTGGATAAGTGAATGTCAGTGTACAGTCGTCTGCATATGCATGTGATTCTGGGATGAGATGAAGAAGGTCGTTGAAGTAAACATTCCATAACAATGGACCCAGCACGCTTCCTTGTGGAACACTTGCCCCAATAGGATGTCTTGCTGATTCCGTTCCATTGAGAACTACACTTAGAGATCTACCATGAAGGTAATCACTGAGGAGACATAGCGTAGAGCCTGCAATTCCCAGTGCTTGAAGTTTTGCTAAGAGGCCCTGGTGCCACACCCGGTCGAAAGCGCCAGCAATGTCCAGTGCTACCACACAGCTGACTTTGGATTCATCCAGTGACTGGTGCCACTTAGTGGAGAGGTTTAACAACAGATCAGCAGCAGAGTAACCTTTCCTGAAGCCATATTGACGATCACAAAGTAGTGAGTGGTAGTCAAAAAACTCTGTCATTTGTCTTGAGATTATTGTCTCAAGGATCTTACCAGTGATTGACAGGAGTGACACTGGTCTGTAGTTGCTGATTTCTGCTCTGCTCTTCTTTTTGTGAACAGGGACTACATTCGCCTCTTTCCATAGAGAGGGCCATTTACACTGTACTAGGCAGTGCTGAAAGATGCGAGTTAGAGGTGCTGCTAGCTGGTCTGCACATCTTCTCAACAATCTTGGGCTCAACTTGTCTGGGCCCACAGCCTTTCTTGGTCAAGCGATTTAAGTAGGAAATGCACCTCCTCCTGCCTTATTGTCACCACTGACAGTTTTGACACAGTTCTTGCAGCTAGCCAAGGAGGGTCCCTTGCTGGATCAGGAACTTGCATTTTGGTAGCAAAGTGTTCAGCAAAGAGGTCCGCCTTCTCTTGACTACTAGTAGAGGTGGTCCCATCCTGTCGATTTAGAGGTGGAATAAGTTCATCAGGCAGATAACCTTGTCTGTCCTTGACCAGAGACCATCAGGTTTTGGAGCCTACCCTACCTGATGCTAACTTTCTTTTAGTGTCCACCTCCCATTTAGCAATGGCCCAATTTTGAACATCACCCATATGTCTACAGGCTTGCATGTGCAAGTTCCTGTTATAGGTGGTAGGATGTCTCTTATACCTTCGCCATGCTTTGTACTTAGCAGTAGCAGCCTCTCTACAACGAAAGCCAAACCAAGGCTGATGTGTAGGCTTCGTCACATATTGCCAGTGAGGAATGTGTTCTTGTTGTAGATTAAGGATGTGTCCAGTGAAGGCTTTCACTTGGTTGTCAACATCCCCTTGGAGAAGAGCATTCCAGTCGGTGGTGGCGAGCTCAGAGCAAAGGGCTTGCCAATTACCTCTTTCCCATAGCCAGGTTGTGCGTGTGGACTCCTCACCTCGTTCTGTTGGGATCTTAAGTGTCGTAAAAACAGCCTTGTGGTCAGACGATCCAACATAGCCGAGGGGTTGACAAGTGACTATGCCTTCTGCCAGATCACTCACTACTGGGTCAAGGGAGGAGCCAGAGATATGAGTAGGGAAATCAACAAAGTTTCTCATGTCAAACACTGCAAGAAGGTCATCAAAGTCCCTCTGTATAAGGTGCTGGTTGAGGTCACCAACAATTATAATATGTTGACAGTTGTGTTGTAGCAGAAGGGAGTCAATATTTTCCATTAGGAAGTTGATAGGGTCTGCATGTTGCCACTGAGGTCTGTACATTGCACATGCTAGTACAGAGGTACTAGTGTTTATACAGAGCTTGAAGAACATCATTTCAAGATGTGTAGGGGTGGCAACATCAATGTGCTGGGCATGAACACTTTTAGAGAAGTACACAGCAACACCTCCTCCTTGCCCTTGCCTGTCTCTTCTCATCCATGAGGTGTAGCCAGCAATTCTTGCAAAATTTTCTGGAGTCCTGTCATCCAAAAATGTTTCAACAACAGCTATCATGTCGGGACGTCGAGTGTTCACAAAACTATGTGTGAGCTCTCCAACATTAGTAATGAAACCTCTAATGTTGGCCGACAGGATGCTGATAGACTGGCTCCTCATGATGAAGTGGTCAGCTTGAGGTGGTGGGTGTGTAGGGAATGTAAGGTGCCTGCCCTTGAGAGAGGTAGGGTACTGAGGCAGCTGCAGGGATGTAGGTCTGTGGTCTCGTATAAGGCGCAATCCCACCTGCTGGGCTGGGATAGGAGTAGCTAAGTGGGTGACGTGTGAGAGTGTTCACCAATTCAGAGATCCTGCTGGTTTGTTCTGAGAACAGGTCTCTAAACAGGTGGCCCTGTCTGTCAAGTTCCTTTTTCTTCCGACACTGGTCCTCCTTATGTCCTTTCTTGAAGCAGTAATTACACCTGGTATCTCGCAGGCAGTTGTTGGCAGTGTGCCCCTTCCGGTGACAGCGAGAGCACAGCCTAGGTGCCTGGGAGGGTGGACTAGGATTTGTTGCACCTCTCTCTCTCTCTCTCTCTCTGTATCTCTCTCTCTCTCTGTATCTCTCTCTCTCTCTCTCTCTCTCTCTCTCTCTCTCTCTCTCTCTCTCTCTCTCTCTCTTTCTCACTCTGCATCTCTCTCTCTCTCTCTCTCTCTCTCTCTCTCTCTCTCTCTCTCTCTCTCTCTCTCTCTCTCTCTCTCTCTCTCTCTCTCTCTCTCTCTCTTTCTCTCTCTCTCTCTCTCTCTCTCTCTCTCTCTCTCTCTCTCTCTCTCTCTCTCACTCTCTCTCTCAATCTCTCTCTCCTCTCTCTCTTTTTTTTTATTTTACACAAGGTTTGACAAGGTTAAGGATCCCTAGCTTTATTGACAGGCTATTTACAGGTTAAGGATTCCTAACTTTATTGGCAAGCTAAGAGCTGTTACCTACATCAGCTCATTTGACAGCATTTTTATTGTTATGAGACATACAAGTAGGGAACAGGATGAAGTTGGAGCCATCTGTGGGCTAGCATTTTCATTTGATCAACTGACTTTATCTCGTTGACATGATTATGCTGTACGAATGTGTTCCATACTCGAGTCATCCTGGGTATGTATGATCTCAGATGGAGTGATGTTCTGGAGAAGGGTACAGCCAGAGTGAAGTTGCTGCTTTCTGCGCGTCTTGTGGCGTAAAAGCTTGTTTTACGCTGTCCTCGAAGTGGATCCAAGTGTGGTATTTTGACAATATTGGCCTTGTACGTAACAGTAAGGCCACCCATATCCCTCCTATGTTGAAGGCTCTGCTGAAATGACAGATCTATCCAAGATGGGTCCAGGCGAGAGATGAGACGTCTTGCTCTGTTCTCTACTCTGTCAATCAGTCACAGATGAGAGGGGGGGCAGGAAAACCAAGAAAGTGGAGCATACTCAAGGTGTGAGCGTACCTGTGCCTCGTACAGGATCTTGCAACCCCTACTATCAAGTAGATGCGAGATACGGCGAAGTGCTGTAAGCTTCCTGGCTGCCTTGTTTGCAAGATTTACAACATGGTTCTTCATGGTTAGTTCGGAGTCAAATTTCACCCCAAGGATATCAACTTCTTCTCCAGGTGCCAACACCCTCCCATTCATTCTTACTACTGCGCCAGCATTACCATCATGGTGCCTAGAGACGATCATCATTTGCGTTTTCTCAGGTGCAAATGTTACTTGCCATCTATTTCCCCAAGCTGATATAGCTCTCAGCTGGTGATTGATGTAGCTTAGAGCAGCTGGCATTTCTTCTCTTGGATAAGTGAATGTCAGTGTACAGTCGTCTGCATATGTATGTGATTCTTGGATGAGATGAAGAAGGTCGTTGAAGTAGACATTCCATAACAATGGACCCAGCACGCTTCCTTGTGGAACACTTGCCCCAATAGGATGTCTTGCTGATTCCGTTCCATTGAGAACTACACTTAGAGATCTACCATGAAGGTAATCACTGAGGAGACATAGCGTAGAGCCTGCAATTCCCAGTGCTTGAAGTTTTGCTAAGAGGCCCTGGTGCCACACCCGGTCGAAAGCGCCAGCAATGTCCAGTGCTACCACACAGCTGACTTTGGATTCATCCAGTGACTGGTGCCACTTAGTGGAGAGGTTTAACAACAGATCAGCAGCAGAGTAACCCTTCCTGAAACCATATTGACGATCACAAAGTAGTGAGTGGTAGTCAAAAAACTCTGTCATTTGTCTTGAGATTATTGTCTCAAGGATCTTACCAGTGATTGACAGGAGTGACACTGGTCTGTAGTTGCTGATTTCTGCTCTGCTCTTCTTTTTGTTAACAGGGACTACATTTGCCTCTTTCCATAGAGAGGGCCATTTACACTGTACTAGGCAGTGCTGAAAGATGCGAGTTAGAGGTGCTGCTAGCTGGTCTGCACATCTTCTCAACAATCTTGGGCTCAACTTGTCTGGGCCCACAGCCCTTTCTTGGTCAAGCGATTTAAGAAGGAAATGCACCTCCTCCTGCCTTATTGTCACCACTGACAGTTTTGACACAGTTCTTGCAGCTAGCAAAGGAGGTTCCCTTGCTGGATCAGGAACTTGCATTTTGGTAGCAAAGTGTTCAGCAAAGAGGTCCGCCTTCTCTTGACTACTAGTAGAGGTGGTCCCATCCTGTCGATTTAGAGGTGGAATAAGTTCATCAGGCAGATAACCTTGTCTGTCATTGACCAGGGACCACCAGGTTTTGGAGCCTACCCTACATGATGCTAGCTTTCTTTTAGTGTCCACCTCCCATTTAGCAATGGCCCACTTTTGAACATCACCCATATGCCTACAGGCTTGCATATGCAAGTTCCTGTTATAGGTGGTAGGATGTCTCTTATACCTTCGCCATGCTTTGTACTTAGCAGTAGCAGCCTCTCTACAACGAAAGCCAAACCAAGGCTGATCTGTAGGCTTCGTCACATATTGCCGGTGAGGAATGTGTTCTTGTTGTAGATTAAGGATGTGTCCAGTGAAGGCTTTCACTTGGTTGTCAACCTCCCCTTGGAGAAGAGCATTCCAATCGGTGGTGGCGAGCTCAGAGCAAAGGGCTGGCCAATTACCTCTTTCCCATAGCCAGGTTGTGCGTGTGGACTCCTCACCTCGTTCTGTTGGGATCTTAAGTGTCGTAAAAACAGCCTTGTGGTCAGATGATCCAACGTAGCCGAGGGGGTTGACACGTGACTATGCCTTCTGCCAGATCACTCACTACTGGGTCAAGGGAGGAGCCAGAGATATGAGTAGGGAAATCAACAAAGTTTCTCATGTCAAACACTGCAAGAAGGTCATCAAAGTCCCTCTGTATAAGGTGCTGGTTGAGGTCACCAACAATTATAATATGTTGACAGTTGTGTTGTAGCAGAAGAGAGTCAATATTTTCCATTAGGAAGTTGATGGTGTCTGCATGTTGCCACTGAGGTCTGTACATTGCACATGCTAGTACAGAGGTACTAGTGTTTATACAGAGCTTGAAGAACATCATTTCAAGATGCGTAGGGGTGGCAACATCAATGTGCTGGGCTTGAACACTTTTAGAGAAGCACACAGCAACACCTCCTCCTTGCCCTTGCCTGTCTCTTCTCATCCATGAGGTGTAGCCAGCAATTCTTGCAAAATTTTCTGGAGTCCTGTCATCCAAAAATGTTTCAACAACAGCTATCATGTCGGGACGTCGAGTGTTCACAAAACTATGTGTGAGCTCTCCAACATTAGTAATGAAACCTCTAATGTTGGCCGACAGGATGCTGATAGACTGGCTCCTCATGATGAAGTGGTCAGCTTGAGGTGGTGGGTGTGTAGGGAATGTAAGGTGCCTGCCCTTGAGAGAGGTAGGGTACTAAGGCAGCTGCAAGGATGTAGGTCTGTGGTCTTGTATAAGGCACAATCCCACCTGCTGGGCTGGGATAGGAGTAGCTAAGTGGGTGACGTGTGAGAGTGTTCACCAATTCAGAGATCCTGCTGGTTTGTTCTGAGAACAGGTCTCTAAACAGGCGGCCCTGTCTGTCAAGTTCCTTTTTCTTCCGACACTGGTCCTCCTGATGTTCTTTCTTGTAGCAGTAATTACACCAGGTATCTCGCAGGCAGGTGTTGGCAGTGTGCCCCTTCCGGTGACAGCGAGAGCACAGCCTAGATGCCTGGGAGGGTGGACTAGGATTTGTTGCCCCTCCTGTGTTTTGCAGATTTGTCCTCAGATTCTGCCGCTGGAACTGTGTTAGTGGAGGGTGAGACGGCTGTAGATGTCTTCCTCCTCCACGTCCTCTTCCACGTCCTCTGCCCCGTCCTCTACCAGTTCTGACAGATGTGTCCCTGCTGTTCGTACTTTGGCGCAGTAGGTGATCAGGTGCAGTGATAGTTCCCTGATCATTAACTGCACCAATCTCTGGTGGAGAAACTCCTGGCTCAGAACTTGCTGATGAAGTACTGCTACCAGATTCTGGAATAGTGTCGGCAGGTGTGCTGACAAGTGTAGGATTAGAGATGGTATGTGCACTGTCAGTGGCTGAAGCAGAGATATCAGGTGTAGGAGAATTAACAGATCCAAGGCTTCCCTCGTTGCTGGGAAGAGGATTTGTTCCCTCTGTGGTGGTCAGAGGAATTGTGTTAGAATTCCCAACCTGGAGTTTACCTGGAGAGAGTTCCGGGGGTCAACGCCCCCGCGGCCCGGTCTGTGACCAGGCCTCCTGGTGGATCAGAGCCTGATCAACCAGGCTGTTGCTGCTGGCTGCACGCAAACCAACGTACGAGCCACAGCCCCGCTGGTCAGGAACCGACTTTAGGTGCTTGTCCAGTGCCAGCTTGAAGACTGCCAGGGGGCTGTTGGTAATCCCCCTTATGTATGCTGGGAGGCAGTTGAACAGTCTCGGGCCCCTGACACTTATTGTATGGTCTCTTAACGTGCTAGTGACACCCCTGCTTTTCGTTGGGGGGATGTTGCATCGTCTGCCAAGTCTTTTGCTTTCGTAGTGAGTGATTTTCGTGTGCAAGTTCGGTACTAGTCCCTCTAGGATTTTTCAGGTGTATATAATCATGTATCTCTCCCACCTGCGTTCCAGGGAATACAGGTTCAGGAACCTCAAGCGCTCCCAGTAATTGAGGTGTTTTATCTCCGTTATGCGCGCCGTGAAGGTTCTCTGTACATTTTCTAGGTCAGCAATTTCACCTGCCTTGAAAGGTGCTGTTAGTGTGCAGCAATATTCCAGCCTAGATAGAACAAGTGACCTGAAGAGTGTCATAATGGGCTTGGCCTCCCTAGTTTTGAAGGTTCTCATTATCCATCCTGTCATTTTTCTAGCAGATGCGATTGATACAATGTTATGGTCCTTGAAGGTGAGATCCTCCGACATGATCACTCCCAGGTCTTTGACGTTGGTGTTTCGCTCTATTTTGTGGCCAGAATTTGTTTTGCACTCTGATGAAGATTTAATTTCCTCGTGTTTACCATATCTGAGTAATTGAAATTTCTCATCGTTGAACTTCATATTGTTATTGCAGCCCACTGAAAGATTCGGTTGATGTCCGCCTGGAGCCTTGCAGTGTCTGCAATGGAAGACACTGTCATGCAGATTCGGGTGTCATCTGCAAAGGAAGACACGGTGCTGTGGCTGACATCCTTGTCTATGTCGGATATGAGGATGAGGAACAAGATGGGAGCGAGTACTGTGTCTTGTGGAACAGAGCTTTTCACCGTAGCTGCCTCGGACTTTACTCTGTTGACGACTACTCTCTGTGTTCTGTTAGTGAGGAAATTATAGATCCATCGACCGACTTTTCCTGTTATCCCTTTAGCACGTATTTTGTGCGCTATTACGCCATGGTCACACTTGTCGAAGGCTTTTGCAAAGTCTGTATATATTACATCTGCATTCTTTTTATCTTCTAGTGCATTTAGGACCTTGTCGTAGTGATCCAATAGTTGAGACAGACAGGAGCGACCTGTTCTAAACCCATGTTGCCCTGGGTTGTGTAACTGATGGGTTTCTAGATGGGTGGTGATCTTGCTTCTTAGGACCCTTTCAAAGATTTTTATGATATGGGATGTTAGTGCTATCGGTCTGTAGTTCTTTGCTGTTGCTTTACTGCCCTCTTTGTGGAGTGGGGCTATGTCTGTTGTTTTTAGTAACTGTGGGACGACCCCCGTGTCCATGCTCCCTCTCCATAGGATGGAAAAGGCTCGTGATAGGGGCTTCTTGCAGTTCTTGATGAACACGGAGTTCCATGAGTCTGGCCCTGGGGCAGAGTAGTGTTTTGAACTCTGTCAGTCTGTGGGACCTTAGCGATGACAGAATTCCACCAGTTGTTTACCCCTGAGTTAAGCTCAGTGCGGGACTTCCAGTCTTTGCCAATAGTGTCACCATCAGCTGAGCAGCTTACGTCATTTGATGTAGGCTTGCACTGGCCTTCTACAATAGCTTGTAGGTTATCTAATGATTTGAGGAGCTCATGAAGTGCTTCCCTGTGATGGATTATCTTAGCTGCAACTTTACAACACAGCCCAAGAGGGCAGTCTTGATCTTTGGACAGGAGTCCCTGAGGTAAGACTTCTGAACCTTCCTCCTGTAGCTCCAGGCTTGTATTCACATATACCACAGGATTATGGATATCCTTCAATTTTCTGAAATTTTCAACCTGGCTGCAACGGAATTCTTCTTCTGGAATGCAATCTGTGTGGCAGTAGTTGGAACAAGTAGGTTCCTTACATCTAAGAAGAATTTTGTCCCTTGTGGTATACCCACAAACACTGCAGTAACTACTGGGACAATAGCCAGATAGCGTAGATATTCTTGCTATTTTGCGTTGTGAAGTCATCCCAGAGGAGGCTTGTAGGTTTGCAATGAAGTTCACAGGAGAGAGAGGGTGGGTGGTGGTATCGTGGGTGGGGTGGAGTATCGTGGAGTATCTCTCTCTCTCTCTCTCTCTCTCTCTTTTACACAGGGTTTGACAAGGTTAAGGATCCCTAGCTTTATTGACAAGCTATTTACAGGTTAAGGATTCCTAACTTTATTGGCAAGCTAAGAGCTGTTACCTACATCAGCTCATTTGAAAGCATTTTTATTGTTATGAGACATACAAGCAGGGAACAGGATGAAGTTGGAGCCATCTGTGGACCAGCATTTTCATGTGATCAACTGACTTTATCTCGTTGACATGATTATGCTGTACGAATGTGTTCCATACTCGAATCAACCTGGGTATATATGATCTCAGATAGAGTGATGTTCTGGAGAAGGGTACTGCCAGAATGAAGCTGCTGCTTTCTGCCCGTCTTGTGGCATAAAAGCTTGTTTCACGCTGTCCTCGAAGTGGATCCAAGTGTGGTACTTTGACAATATTGGCCTTGTACATAACAGTAAGGCCACCCACATCCCTCCTATGTTGAAGGCTCTGCTGAAATGACAGATCTATCCAGGATGGGTCCAGGCGAGAGATGAGACGTCTTGCTTTGTTCTCTACTCTGTCAAGCAGTCGCAGATGAGAAGGGGGGCAGGCAAACCAAGAAAGTGGAGCATACTCAAGGTTTGAGCGTACTTGTTCCTCATACAGAATCTTGCAACCCCTACTGTTAAGTAGATGCGAGATACGGCGAAGTGCTGTAAGCTTCCTGGCTGCCTTTCTTTGTTTGGTTTATCAGAGCCACTGACAGAATAAGCTGTAACGAGCTCGGTTGCTCGATGGTACGAGAAAAAATTGTTGCCCAAGGCTGGGCAATGAGAGAAAAGGAACAAAAGTTCCTTTGTAAATAGAGATAGAAACTTTAAGTTTCCAATTAGATCCGGTGGACCCCCTTGCCAAGTTCCAGCAGAAAGGACGCCCACACTCCCACCTGAGTTCAGTAACCGGCTTCCCACCAAAGACCGATAAAGAATTATCTGCAGTGCGGAAAAAAAAAAATGGAGCTGGCTAAAGTAAGCTGATGAACAGGTGCCCCTCCTGTAGAGTGCCCAGCGGGCAAAATAGATGAGGACAAGCGTCCCAGAGAGAACGGGGGATATTTGTCACTGATACTCAGGCGAGAGAGAGAGAGACGTCTACACCCGACGAAGGCTGATGCAGAAGTCATAAATCTCATCCATTACCATGCTCATTCAAACCCCTGCACAGAAGCCCTTCAAACTTTCCTCAGCACTGGTGAACGCTCCTCTAGATGGATCGAAAAAACTGGAACCGACCTCCGCATGAATCAGATACATGATCTATGTCAAGTAAGGCAACAGCGGCACTTCTCCGCTCCATGGAATATTACCCTATTCCAAACTACCATTCCTCCATTTCCCCCCAAACTACTTCTTAAATCACAACCAAAACTTCGCCTTGAAGCCAAACATGAGGCCTTAAGCTGTATTTGATAACTTAGTCACACAGCACACACTCTCGCATATTATTTACGCTGATGGTTCTGTTCACCAATCCACTGGTGCAGCTGGTAGTGCTGCTGTTGTCGTACAGAGTGATGGCTCTCTTAAAGAAATTGGAGCACGCATCAATAATTGGGCCTCTACCCTTCAGACAGAACTGTTTGCCATACTCCTTGCACTGAAATGCATCTATGTATCAAAGATTGACAGTTTAATTGTAACTGATTCTCTGTCATCCATAAATGCTCTCAACTCATTAAGCATAAATTGTGGCATGCTTGTGTCAGAAGCCAGACACAGGTATGGTAGGATTGTGGACAGTGGAGTCAGAGTGCACATGCTGTGGATTCCATCTCACATTGGTCTTCAGATGCATGATAGAACTGATAAATTGGCTAAGCTATATGCTTTCAAAGAGGGAGTAGATTACAATCTTGGCTTGTCAGGTAGTAGTTTGAGAACAATAATACGAAAAGAACTTCAACTGAATTTTATGGACTTAAGGCTCAGGGAGATTGACACCAGTGAGTCCATCTATCATCATTCTATCATGCAGGAGGAGCCACATGTCTATGGTGCATCCAACAAAATAAGCAGACTCTTGGATGTCACTACTGCCCGGTTCCGGCTGGGTTACAAGTATCTTTGGCAGGTTAAACCACCACCACCAGATGTAGACCAAACGAAATGTAAACTTTGCCAGATGGACTATTG
>NW_027197181.1:0-27500 GCF_038502225.1 Cherax quadricarinatus | reverse complement strand
AGCTAGCCACAATAAGTCAAGATTTCTGATACTTGGGATCAACTTTGCCATCCTCCTCTGTACGTTTTCCAGAGCATTTATATCCATTCTGTAATATGGTGACCAGAACTGTGCAGCATAATCTAAATGAGGCCTAACCAAGGATATATAGAGTTGAAGAACAACCTGAGGACTTCCCCGGAACTCTCTCCAGGTAAACTCCAGGTAAACTGTTGTCTTGGTTTTAGATTACTACTAACCAGAATTCCTAAATCTCTCTCGCATTTAGAACTTTGCATTTGTCTATATTAAACTGCATCTGCCAGTTCTCCGACCACTGCATGAGTGTATTCAAATCATCCTAGAGTGCCCTAATGTCCTCATTAGAATGAATTGGACAGCCTATTTTGGTGTCATCAGCAAATTTGCTTGTGTCGCTATTTATTCCCTCATCTATGTCGTTTATGTAGATTGTGAACAAGGTGCCCAACACTGACCCCTGTGGAACGCCGCTGGTGACGTGCCCCCATTCTGATTTCTCTCCATTTATGCAAACTCTCTGCCGCCTATTCGTCAACCATGCCTCAATCCAAGAAAAAATTTCTCCTCCTATTCCGTGTGCCTTAAGTTTCCTCAATAACCTCTGACGTGGAATTTTATCAAAAGCCTTACTGAAGTCCATATATCATATTCAATACCATATTCAATATCATATTCAATACCATGATCTACCTCCTTAAACACCTAATGAAGAAAGTCAGTAAATTCGTAAGACAGGAACGCCCCTTTGTAAAACCGTGCTGAGATTCATTAATCAATTTATGCCTTTCGAGATGGCTACTAATTGCTTCGGCAATTATTGATTCCATAAATTTGGTCTATAGTTCGAAGCGAGGGACCTGTCACCTGCCTTGTAAATAGGCATTATATTTGCCATTTTCCATTTATCAGGCACTATCCTAGTTTGCAGTGATATGTTGAAAAGATTAGCCAAAGACATGCTAAGTTTCTCTTTACATTCCTTTAACACCCTTGCAAACAGTTCATCAGGGCCTGGGGATTTGTTAGGTTTTAATTTCTCTATTTGTCTGAGAACCATATCACTATGAAAACAGATTTCATGACATAAAAGGCGATATGAAAAAGACCTGGAAAACCTTATCTGAAATTCTAGGAACAAAAAAGCTGTTACAAAACAGATTAACTTAACTAGACCAGATGAACCTTTCCTACAGCCAACTGATACTGCCAACAAACTTAATGTCTTTCTCTACCGTGGGAACAAAACTAGCAAGTAAAATCCCAAGCTCAAATATTCAACCAAAAGACTACTTCACTGGCAACTATCATAATACTCTATTCTTAGCCCCAACAAACCCAACTGAAATATTGCTTATCAAATTGAGCCTGTTCCATTACACGACCTGTTCTTGTTGGAGTCCCACAGGGGAGCATTCTTGGCCCACTTCTCTTTCTCATTTACATCAATGACCTACCAAACGCATCTAATATTCTTAAACCCATTTTATTTGCAATGACACAACTTATGTTTTTTCTCACCCAAACCCAACCATACTAACAGACACAGTAAATGCTGAACTGCTAAAAATATCTACTTGGATGATTACCAACAAACTTACTCTTAATATTGACAAAACCTCTTAATGCTTTTCGGAAACAGAGCATCAAATGTACAGCTAAACATATTGATAAATGGTTCACCAATCTCGAGACAGGCAGAGAGCAAATTTCTAGGTCTCCACCTTGATTGTAGTCTCAGATTTCTGACACACATACAGCAAATTTCCAAGAAAGTCTCCAAAACAGTAGGCATCATTTCGAAGGTACGGTACTATGTACCCTAATCAGCTCTTCTAGCTTTGTACCACTATTACAACCCAGGAGTCCAAATGGCCTGTTAACCTGGGTGTAAAGGGAGCAAAATAAACACAGCAGAAAAACTTTTGACTTATATTATCCTTCACCAATTAGAAAAGAAGTATGTACACTATATACACTATGTACAGCGATAGGTATTAGTGCACTCCACTGTAAGCAAGGCAGAATAGAAGCCACTAGAGAACAGACCGTGCTTCAACCAGCTCTAGAATGGGAATGACAAGGGCAGACAGGAGAGTGGTACCCACATAACCTCTGCGATTGCCAAAACCATCTTCTCATTGGCTGGAACCTGGGTACTGGCTGAACGACGGGGCCCCATCGTCAACCCTCAGTCCCCTAGTTCACTGGATGGGGGAGATATCCTGTAAATGAGGGTGTGTACATGCGCCGAATATAGGTTACATACTCTTTGCATGCCACACACTCATTTACCTTTACCTCACCTATGGTATTTGTGCATGGGGCTCAACCACAGTAAATCACCTTAAGCCTTTAATAACCCAGCAAAAACCTGCAGTGTGACTGCTTACTAACTCCTGCATTAGGCAACACACTCCACCACTTTTCAAGTCCTAACCTACTAAATATACAAAACATCCACATTTATTATTATGCCTACTACATACACAGAACACTATACTCTAATGTAAACCCTCCTCTCAAACTCCTCCTTGATAACTATAACAGAACACACAACCATAATACGAGACATAGATCACTCTTCGATATTCCCCGTGTTCATCTCTATGTAAAAATGCTATGCACATAAAAGGCCCGAAGATCATTAATTCATTGCCAGAACACACTAAAGGACTCCTTTCTGTATTGTCCTCATCGCTCTCGGGCCGTGTGGACGCACTGCGCAAAAAGATCCTGCTTTTTCTGTTGCGCAACTTCCTGTTTTCACCAAGATGGCTGCCAGCTACCGCAGGAGGAGCAACACTGTGTGTATTGACCTTGTTAAAGGGACAATTTATCCGACGAATGCCTCTGTTTTATTACCAACGATTTTACGGGACACGTTTGGCATTGGCAATGAAGAACTACATGGAATAGCGCTTAATGGTTCTTCAAGAATCTTCATAAAGTTCTGCACAGTGGAGGCGTATGAAAGAACGGTGACTCAGTACCAGGAGAAGAGCATCACCGTATCATCTGGACTGGAGGTACGCCTGCGGGATGCCTCAAAATACTACACCTGGGTGAGGATCTGCAACGTTCCTTTTGAGGCAGATGATGTGGATACCAGAGAGATTTTTCAACGATATGGTGAGGTACATGCTATAACTTTAGGACGATGGACGGATGGAATCTATGCAGGGTTGCCTGCTGGATCTTACACCGTCAAGATGACATTGAGAAGACCTATTTCCTCGTATGTTGTCCTGGAGGATTTTAGGACACAGATGTATGTGACCTATGCGGGACAACGCAAGACGTGTCGCCTGTGCGGCGCTTTTGACCACATGGCGGCTGGGTGTGGTAAAGCAGCAGCGCCGCGGCCTTGGGAACGGCAAGTAGTCACAGAGTCTCTGGAGGCACTTCTACCGAAGACTATGAGTGCAGTAGGCAAAGGTAATTGGGCGGACGAAGTGGAGGGCGTGGAAGAGAATTGTGTGACGCTACCAGTGGCTTCGGATGCTCCCCCGCAGACAGACCCGGGTGTTGAGCAGCAGCCTGTGGGGGTGGGAGAGGCCGGTGACCAACAGGAGTTATCTACGCCCCTACAGGAGATGATTAAGTCTTTCCTGGACGTGCCTGCAGAGGAGAACCCATCTACAGACGGGAGAATTCTGATGGTTGAGAAGGAACTGATTGAGCAGATTCCAGGGCCTCCGGGGTCAGAGTCTGGCATGTTGCAGTTGCTACAGGTGGAAGCTGAGGTGCACAAGGGGAGTGGAAATACTGATATGGAGTTTGAGGGTACATCTAGAAAGAGAGCTGGAGGCTCGTCGGATGAGGAGATTATAACACCAGCTCAGTGTTCAGGGAAGAAGACGTGGGCGGGAGTAATTAAGAAGGGGCAGGGTAGTGCACAGGGGGGGGAGGGGGTCCAGGCGGGAAAGAGTGCATGGGAAAAGACAGAAGCAGCAAAAAGTGTAACAGACAGGACACAGAGACATAGAGGAAAGCCACCCTTTCTGAATCTTTAGGTGTCTAACTATAAACGTGAATGGCCTTAGAGCTGACGGTAAACGAGTGTGGTTGGAGGATGTTTTGCGGCGTTTTAACATTGATGTGTGTTTTATTCAAGAACACAATTTTAAGTGTGGCAGAGAGTTGAGGCTGAACGGTTTTAGGATGTATGCTGGTAGTTCAGGGAAATTAAAGGGTGGGGTGGCAGTGGCAGTGAGGGAGTCCAGCCCATTCCACGTGCTCATGTGAGAAGAGGGGGGGAGGGGAGGGTGGTGAGGGTGGAGGGGATATGGGGCGAGATTAGAGTATGTTTTCTGGGGATATATATGCCGGTAGATAGTAACATACGGGTAAAGGTGAATTTTGTATGGGAGGTTTTGCTTTTCTACATGCGGGGTTTACCCATAGTTTCTATAATAGGTGGGGATTGGAACTGTGTAATCAGGAATAAGGATGTGGAGCCGAGAGGGGCAGGGTGTGTGCTTGGGGTATTGAGGGATTTGTTGAGGGATGCAGGGGTTTATGACATAGTCAGGGGCGATGGCTGGAGAGTAGAGCACACGTTTATGCGGAGGGGTTATGCTGCCAGGTTGGATCGTATATATATAACTCGAGATATAACAGTAGAACGTGTAATGACGATAGATTTAGGTTTCTCGGACCATCGTGCCGTTTTGGCAGAGATGGCATGGGAAGGGATGGTTCGTAGGTATGTGGGTTATTGGAAAATGAATGTGAGGCTACTTCAGGGGGAGGGGGAGCGGTTGTTTTTTAGGGAATGGTGGAGGCAACTCTGGGAGGTTCGCAACAAAGAGGAGGATGCAGATTAAGGAGTATTATTAGCATAGAGGACAGGATGAGGCGAGGTGGAGGTTTGGTTTACAAAAGTATTTTGAGGGGTAGCTCAATGATTGTTATGAAGGGGGAGAGGGGCTAGACATGGAGAAATAGAGGTTTTAAGGGGAAGATTGAGGGATATACAAAATTCTCGTTTTGATGCGTTATGTGTGAGGGAAGGTTTAGAGGAGGTTCTATGGGGTGACAAACCGTCAGGATGTGTTTTGAGGAGATTTAGGAATAGGCAACAGATGACCACGATTATGGAATTAGAGGTGTGTAAAAGGGTGGGGCAGGTACTTAGTACCACCGATGGAATGAGCAATTATGCTGATTATTGGTTTAGGGAGAATTTTAAGCAGGGGGAGGGAGGAGGGAGGGAGGGAGAGATTCTAGAAGGAATTCGGGGTATTTTAGGGGAGGAGGAGAGAGCGATAATAGAGGCTAGGATCAGTGAGGAGGAGGTGGAGGAGGCGGTAATGGGCTTGAGTTGGGGAAAAGCGCCGGGCATTGATGGAATTCCTAATGATTTCTATATTACACATTGGGATTGTATGAAGGAATGTCTGGTCTCGTTGTTTAACTGTATGAAGGAAAGGGGAGTGTTGGGGAAATCTCAGGGCATGGGGGTAGTTGTTTTGGTCTATAAGGGAGGGGGGGGGAAGACCTTGGGTGCTTTTAGGGCGATCTCCCTCATGTGTGCTGATTATAAAGTTTTTGCGAAGGTTTTAGGTAATCATATGAAAAAGGTGCTTGACCGAGTCCTACATAGAGGACAGTGTGGGATTCCAGGTCAAAGTATGCGTGAGGGGCATGGGAGAATTAAGGATTTTGTGGAGGGTAGACAAGGGGGGGGGATCTTGGGGATTGATCGGAAGCAGGCTTATGACAGTGTAGATAGACGTATGTTGTGGAGTATTTTACAAAAACAGGGTTTTGGGGATGAGATTGTGCGCTGGGTGACTACTTTGTATACGCCTGCGATGGTCAGGGTACAGGATAATGGGAAGTTAGGGTTGCCGGTGCAGTTGGGGAAGGGTTTGCGACAGGGATGCCCCTTGTCTCAAATCCTCTTTGCATATATGCAGGACCCTTTTTATAGGCTTATAGAGAAAGGAGTGTGGGGAACAGGGAGAGGTGGGTCCTGGCAGATGTGGTATTGTGGGGTATGTGTATGACACCACAGTTTTGGTGGGAGGGGAAATAGGATTGGGGAACGTGGGATGTATAATAGAGATTTTTGGTGGGGCGACAGGGATGAGGGTTAATGGAGCAAAGTCAAAGTTATTAGAAGTAGGCACGTGGGTGGGGGGGGGGAACTGTATGGGTGGAACGTAGTGGATAGAATTAAGATATGTGGGGTTGTGTATATGGCGGACGCTGGGGAGGCACAGAGAATGAATTCCAAGGAAGTTGTGAGTAGAGCAATGGGTAGAATGAGCAGATGGAGGGCTTAGTTTAGTTAGTTAGTTTAATATGTTTATTATGCACCCCATACCCATCCTGTGGGCGGTAGTCAAAAGATTACAGAGGTACATAATTGGTCCAGGGACTGGGCCTCAAAGTTTTGATAGCTGAGCAAGTTACAGAGGTAATGAATTCACAATTTACAAAGGTAATGAACTCACAATTTACAAAGGTAATGAACTCCAGGTAGGTCTAGTCACAATCATGACAAGTTACAAAGGTATTTACAGATTACAGAGGTACACAATGGGTCCAGGGACCGGGCTCCAAAGTTTTGATGGCTGAACTAGGTACAAGGTAATGAACTCACAAGTTACAAAGGTAATGAACTCACAAGTTACAAAGGTAATGGATGGAGGGCTGGGGATGTAACATTGCAGCAGAGGGTGGTGGTAGTAAACACACTTGTGTACAGTAAAGTGTGGGGAGTGGCAGAAGTATATCCCATGAGGTCGTGTGATATTCAGGAACTGGAGAGGGTGGTTTTGAGGTATGTGTGGAGTTATGGGAAGCCATGGCTACGGAAGGAGGTGGTGATGATGGGCGTGCGGCAGGGTGGGCTGGGTCTTATACCTTTGGACACACGAGTGAAGGCAGTGTATGTGAAGCAGCGGTACTTGAGGGTGGGAGGGGAGAGGGGTAGAAGGGTGGGAGAGGTCATGGAGGATGTGCAAAAATGGTGGAAGGGGAAGGCACTACTGGTGTGTGAAGCTATGGTGCGAAATTTGTTGGCAGTACGGGAAGCAAAAAAAGTAAGGGTAAGTAGGCTTGGGAGAACAGGTTGGCAGGGTAAAGTGATACAGGGAGTAGCTACATACCCAATGTATGATTGGAGGGGCATTTGGGAAGACTTTCGGAAGATCAGATTAAAGTCAAGGGTTCGTGAAGTGGTTTATAAATTCTTTATGGGAATTCTAGCTACAAGGTCAGCGCTATATAGAATGGGTTATGGAGGTGCAGGCACTTGTTTGCATTGTGGGGAAGAGGAGATGGCTTTTCATGCTGTATATTTCTGTGAAAATTGGAGTTTGTAAGGACATGGTTAGCGAGGGTCCTGGGTATAGTGGTGGGAGGGGGAAGAAACATTTCGACTTTGAGGTCTTTGCATTTTGATGTGGGCGGGGTTTCCAAGGACATTCGGAGGGCAGTGATGTATGTAGTGGCAGATTTTTTGTATGTGTCTTGGTGCATGCGAGAGGTTGGGGGTGAATGTAGGGTGCGGGTGCTTGCGGCGAGTGTGTATCGTACAGTATGCAGAAATCGGCTACTATATGGGAGGGTGTGGGTAAATAGTTTTCCCTTGGGTTATCGTAATCTGACGGTAGGTGTAATGTTAAGGTTGGGGATTGACACCATGCCTAACCCTTCTAGGGTAGGGTAGGTGCCTGAGCCCGAGCTTACAGCTCACAAGACTGTCATTCCCATTAGCTCCCTTGGGGCGGGGATGGCAGACCAGGGAGGCCTAGCTTGTGGCTTGTGGCTAGGCCTGGGGACAGTTGGTCCCAAAGCTGAGGAGGTACTTGTGCCTCCTCCAATGGGAGACTTAGGTCTCAGACGCTCCCTAAAAAGGGAGCCAAGGTGGGCCACCACTTGGAAAAGTCCCGGGCTGGGAGAATACCGGAGAATCTTTAATAATAATAATAAGTTAGGGTTGGGTGTAGTTTAGAGCTGGATTGGGCTGTTTCTCCCTAAACTGGCATTTTTGTTCCGTTTTGAGATTAGTGGAGGATGGAAGGTGGAATAAAAGTGTGTGGTAGTGGAGCATATGGGTGTAAAGTCGTTAGGAATGAGGGGGGGCGTAGGGGGGGTGAACTGGTGACATTTGGTTAAGAGACAGGGGTTTTATGACTTCAGACGTCAGGTACGGACTTGAGCATGAAAGGGAACGTGAGTGTGTTTTTTAATACAGATAGCATGGGGTCTTTTTTTTTTTTTTTTTTTTTTTTTTTTATTTTATTTTAAACATGACATTACAAAATATAATATGTAAAACTCATTTAAGTCTATAAATTAACACAATCCTCCCTACAGCTAATGTTACACACCACACTCACAACTCCGTGTGGGTACACCCCCCCCCCTCCCTGCTCCCTCATCCTATCACTTAACCCAAACCTGTTGGAGCTACTCAACAGAATTACATGATATGAACAACACTTTTATATACACATCCCTCGAAATGGTACTTAATGATCGACTACAGACCATGCAATGCATTGCACTGAACATATTATACAGACATATTACCCCCCCCCCTAGTGGTTATCCAACCACCCCACTATTTACAACCTAACATACTATAAACAATGAATGTTGCCTAATCTAAAGTCACACAGCAATGATTCAAACATTAATTTATGTAATTGTCCTAATGGTTCAGTTACATAACAATATGTATTACACAACAATGGTGATATAGAAAAGTCACAAGGACATACAAAATTACTACAAAACCATAAGAATAAACTTAGTCTCAAAATCCAACACATGTAAGCCTTTACACATTTAAACATGCAATTCCAGTGTTAAAACAATCACACAGCTTCAACTATGACATTCAAGCTCTATACAGCTTATATGGACATTACATAGTGCTATTGACAACAGTACAATACAACATAAAATATAACCATGACACAAGTAACACAAAGACTGTGCCTAGCACGCACCTAACCACAAAAACCTATAACACCACTGTTGCCCAACTTTATTTACACTATCTGACGTGCATTAACCTCTTTACTCTCAAAACAAAACTGAAAATTGCAGAACACCAGTGACGAACAATAATGCACAGACATTAATACAAACATATCACATCATATCTCTGGACACCGTGCATGATCACAGCATCAACACTATGCAGTGCAAGGCACCTAGAAAACAAGTTGGAGCAAACACATGCAATTATTATAGCAAATCTCCAAATTACAATGTCATTACCGTAAATCAATATTACCACACACAATATGTATAATAAGTATAAAGTCCTGTCACACAAAAACTGGCCAGCTCCACAGGTGCTAGCACCCGTGGTCCACATAGTATTCACTCATGCATCACTCATCCAACACTCTCGCAAAACTTTTGTTATCCATTACCAGGGAGGCAACCCTGTTTTCACCCCTGACTTCCCTACCCCAGCAACACTTTCCAATCATACCCTCCCCTCCCTCGTATATTACAAGTCTAATAAAACCTGTAACGTAAGTTGCCTATATCCCTCTGAAAAATCCTTCACCCACCTCCTCCCATAAATTTCCTTATTTCTACATACCGTTTTATAGAACGTTAACGCTAACACCCTCCTCTTCACCTCAGTAACCTGTTTGCCCCGCAATCCCCACACTATATAGATATAATCTGCCATAATGTATCCCACAGCTCTGATTACACGTTCCTCCCAACCCCCCACGTCGAGACTTAATGCTCTCAATACAGAAATTCCTTTACCTCCTATCCTATTTATCACCCTATTTAACCACCCCTTGACACTCCTCAGTCCATCACAAAAATATACTACATGAAAAGCCGACTCCTCCCCACCACATATCCCACACTCCCCCCCGTCAACAACTCGTCTATCCCGTAGAACCACACCCGACGGTAAAATGCCGTGCAGAAAACGATACATTACATCCCGAACACGAGGTTGCAACCTCATCCTACTCAACCTATTCCATATACTTCCCCATGCATACATGGGGAAAATTCCCTCTACAGGCGCTACAACCCTCCCGGCTAACAATCTACACAACCTACCTATTTTAACCTTTGCTGGCTCTCGATCCCACGCCAGAGCCCTCAACACAGTTTCACACTCATGCAACTCAACTCCTGTATACATCCGTTGCAATCTGTTATGGATCCTGGCCAACCCCCCCCCACCCACACTTTCCCTCATCACCTCCCTTTTAATGAAGACACATTTGACCCTCCGCTTTAAGTCCAGCAATCCCAGCCCCCCCTTACTTACAGGTAACATTACCACATCTCTCTTAATCCAATCACAGCTCGAACCCCACAAGAATTTAAAAACCTTCCTAAGTATGTTCGTTATTGCTGGCCCAGTTAATGGGAACACGGCTGCCACGTGCCATACTTTGCTATACAGTAAGATATTAAGATAAGATAAGATTTCGTTCGGATTTTTAACCCCGGAGGATTAGCCACCCAGGATAACCCAAGAAAGTCAGTGCGTCATCGAGGACTGTCTAACTTATTTCCATTGGGGTCCTTAATCTTGTCCCCCAGGATGCGACCCACACCAGTCGACTAACACCCAGGTACCTATTTGCTGCTAGGTGAACAGGACAACAGGTGTAAGGAAACGTGTCGAAATGTGTCCACCCGCCGGGAATCGAACCCGGGCCCTCCGTGTGTGAAGCGGGAGCTCTAGCCACCAGGCCACAACAATGGCACGCTGCACAAGGGTCAAATGATAAGGTCGCAATGCACCCAAGCGTCCCTGAATCCTTTCTACCATCCTAAGCGAGTTTTCCATGCGTGCCACAGGTAGATCGTCTGCATAAATAAGACCACAGATTTTTAACGAATTCACCTGCTTCCTCACAACTGCACTACCCCAATCAACCCTACCCGCCCAAGCTCCTAACCCCATGACCATGGATTTATCTGAATTTACCCTCATACCAGTTGCCCCTGCGAACATTTGTACTACCCCGTCTAATGTGTCCATTGACATCCCCTCCCTGATCAGAACAGTTGTATCATCCACATACCCAATTAAAACTGGCCAAACCCTCGCAACCTCACACCCTGGTCCCTCTACGTGACACATACGCTGCTCCATCAATCTATAAAAGGGGTCCTGTACGCATGCAAACAATAATTGTGACATAGGACACCCCTGCCTAAGTCCCCTACCCATTACAATCTTCCCACCCAATCGACCATTAATCTGTACCCTCGCCACTGCACCTCCATACAACGCCTCAACCCAGCCCACTATTTCTTCCCCAAACCCCTGACCCCTGAGGATGGCTTTCAATGCTTTCCGATCCACTCTATCGTATGCCCCTTGCCAATCGAGCGCCACCAAACCTCCCTCCCTCCCCCCCCCCTTTTGCCTCCACGAAATCCCTAAGTAACCCATGCCCCTCCACCATAGACCTCCCTGGCAAACCAAACTGAGTTTTTGATACTACCCGCCCTACCACACACTTGACCCGATTTCCCAAAATCTTCGCAAACAATTTATAATCTGCGCATAACAACGAGATCGCCCGGTAATCCCCAAGCGTATGCTGCCCCTTACCCTTCGGTACCAATACAACGACAGCCGTTGCCTGCTTCTCACCCAGCTCACCTCTCTCCTTCATGCAATTTAATAACCTAACCAGAAAATGCCTCAATAGTTCCCAATGCTGCTGATAAAACTCTACCGCGAGTCCATCAATTCCCGGTGCTTTGCCCTTTCGCATTCCACTTAAAGCCCTCCATATTTCCCCCTCAGTTATTTCGCCACCCAGTGCTTCCCTATCACTGTTACGCAACTGACATACCACACTCCCACACACCTGTTCTAAAACCCCATCCTCTACCCCTTCTCGTTGCCAGTACTTCTCATACCACTTGTCAGCAAACGCCCCCATTCCTTCCGTAGCTTGTATGACCTGCCCCTCCCTGTACCCTCCTATCGATTCATGAACCTCCAACCATGGAATAGTCATTGCCTGCTGTCTTTGTTTCTGCCTACGCAATACGCACGATGAAGGTCTATCGCCCCATAACACCTCTTCCACCCCCGCCTGTACCCGCACCGCTTGGAACCTCTCATCCTGTACCTCACACAGCCTCCCTTTAATTGCCATAATTTCATCCATTGGATAAGTGCCCGCCACCGCCCCCCTCGCATAACAACCCCGTAATCTATCCTCCAAATAGTTAGCAAGCCCATATTTTAAAGAATTGATACGTTTCCCTTCCTTTACATAATATTGCTTAATCCGTTCTTTAGCCACACCATCCCACCACATCACCACATCCTCTACCCCTTTTATCTCTGCACGTAACCCCTCCCACAGCGTTGCAAATCCCTCTATCCCCTCCTCATCACCTAACACACTTGTATTTAATTTCCAATATCCCCTAGATATACCTGCTAGTGACTCCCACGCCACCTCTGCTACTACCGCCCGATGATCCGAATAAGCTACTTCTATTGTACGGAAAAATGTCAACCCAACCCCTTGAGATATATACAGCCTATCCAACCTAGCAGCGTAACCCCATCTTACAAAAGTGTGCTCTACTTCCCACGCCCCTCCTCCAACCGCATCCCGCAACTGAATATCCCTCAAAAGATCTCGCAAGGCCGCCGACACGTGCCCCGCCCCTTTTGGTTCCACGTCAGCCCTCCTAATAACGCAGTTCCAGTCGCCACCAACGATGGCCACTGCAGGTAAACCACGTAAGAAGAAAACTAGTTCTTCACATACAAAATCCCTTTTTACCCTCACATCATTTTCCGCTGGTGCATACACACATACAAAAGATACCCGCTGTCCCATCCACCACCCATCCACGCGCAATACTCTTCCCCCTCCTCCCCCCTCACTTCTTAGCAACACAAACGGGCTTGCCTCCCTGATCAATATACCCACACCACCTTTCAGACGTGCAGATGGCAGAGTCATGACCTGAAACCCCTCCACCTCGAGCACTCTTCCCTCCTTGAAATTGTGTTCTTGCAGGAACACTACATCCACCCTATATTTATACAGAAACATTCGAAACCATTCCTTCTTCACACTATTACACAGTCCATTTACGTTCACAGTCATACACCTAAGGCCTCTTTATAGTTTCCAACCCTTCCTCCTCTCTTCATTCATCCCAGGGCCTCCTGCCCCAGAGCCAGCACAAGGCTTCACACCATCAACCCCTCCCCCTTTTTTGCGATGCCTCTTATCGTGACTGCTTCGACATTGCTCTTCCTTCCTCCCAGACCTCTGCGCCGGCGTCAGGACATCATCTGAGTCTGACGCCGCCGCTCTCTTCCTCGTGATGCCCTCTACATCCATGTTATCTTCTGAGGTTCCCTCACGATGAACCTCAACCTCCACCACGCCCCGTTCCACAGCACACGGCGACAACTCTCTCTTACTAGTTGGCCCGTCAACCCTATGTTTTTTATCCTTACATTCCTCTACAGGCACCGCCGTGTCTCTCACCAGCTCAGGAACAACATCCTCTGCAGGCGGTGTCAATGTCCTTAACACCTCCTGAAGCTCTTCCTCTATAGCCTGCACCTCCTCCTGCACTTGCACTTCTGTACTTGTCCTTTGTGTAGTAACAGATCCTTTTACATCACAGCTTACCTCACACATGCCATTCTCCTCTTTGGAATCCTCCACCTCTTCACTCCACAAGCGCCCAGGCCCTTGCTTGCGCACTGGGCTCTCAACAGCTATCACGCTGGTAACTGGTGCTTCACCAGTTTGCGCTGGCGCCCTCCTCAGCTTCACGCACTCTGCCGCCATATGGTCGTATGCCCCACATATTCTGCACGTACGTCTCTGTCCAGCATACGATACCATAACTTGCGTCCTGAAGTCCTCCAACACGACGTAAGACGGTATGGGATGTCTCAGAGTCATCTTCAGGGAAAAGGTACCCTCCGGACGTCCCATGTAAGCACCTGCCGTCCACTTGCCCTTTTGTGCCAGATGTACGGTTCCATACGTCTCAAAAACACTCCTTATGTCAGCCTCATCTGCCTCAAATGGGACATTACGTATCTTAACCCACGTAAAGTGGCGAGATACGTCGATCAAACGCACCTTCACAGCTGGAGTAGCGTCAAGACTCACGTCTTGGAACCTCGTCACCAAAGACTCATACACAGACGTGGAATTTAGTTTGACGAAGATTCTATAAGCCCCATTCAGGGCTACACCATACACCTCATCGTCCTGGATTCCATAGGTCTCCGCTGCAGTTAGAATGATAACAAATTCTCACTACAGGCAGCACACTCCACCAATATTCAATACACTAAACCTACTCACCATACAAAACATCCATACTTATTACTGCACCTATTACATACATAGAACACTTAACTCTGATATTAACCCTCCCCTCAAACATCTCCTTGCCAACCTCAACAGAACACATGACCATAACACAAGGCACAGATCACTCTTTGATGTTCCTCGTGTCCATCTCACACTATGCAAAAACTCAATGCACATAAAAGGCCCTAAAATCTGGAATTCATTACCTGTAAATATAAAAGAAACACAACCTGTTTATAAATTCAAGTCTCTTCTCAAAGATTACTTACTCACCCAAAACCAAATAAATACTGAATAACTGAACATTATAAATTGTATATCTTAAATGTTTCTCACAATTATATCACATAAATGTTAAACCTAAAACCCAATCTAACTTTATTATTTTTTAAATACACTACCTAACAGAATCACTACCTAACTGAATGCAACCATATGACCTGTCTTTGTAATACTCACTTGTGCTTTATAGTTATCTGTTTACATTAATGTTTTATCACTGATTTCATCATTGCTTAGTAGCAGCGCTGTATAGTCCTTGTGGCTTAGCGCTTCTTTTTGATTATAATAATAATAATAATCATTGCTTAGTTAATCTTAAGTTAATTTTAAGCCAGCCCGTAATGCTATGCATAGTATAAGTGGCTTTGGCATACTGCTCTTATCTGTATTTTTTTTTTGTACCTCTGTATGTGTGCACAAATTGGAAATAAATAAATAAATAAATAAATAAATGATTGTCGGGAGTAAGACTTGCACTGAAGAGGGTGAAATCGCCCCACGAAGCAGCTCAATACCAATGGTATTTACGCGCCTCCTCACACTCAGCGCCATGTTGATACAAGGTAGCTCGCCTGAACAGCAGAGGGGTGCAGCGCACAACCTCACTCGACGGTGGTCAGGCAGCGAATGCAGCATGGGGTCAGGGGATGGCAGGGGGTGGCTTTCTGAAGTGTCTTTTGCCAGGATGGTTTGTTAATGATTGAGGTAGTACTGCCCTGTACATGTTTTATTAGGAGCCATAAGTTATATTATGTAACTTAGTGCGTGACAGAGTAAGTCTGATATTGCTCTGGAACATTGTTAATAAATATATATATCTCGTTGAACATGATAATACATGGGAATATGTTTTAGTGTGTGAGTTCCAATTTCTAGTGTACTGTTACCATATTAGTTGGTACCCTTCACTTTGTCAAATAATTACTATCTATATATTGTTATGAGTTTTATTTATGTTAGTTCTTATTTTATACGTTTTAAGTAAACAAATGTAAGATGTTGTGACGTCTAGTGCAAGTGGCATTTATCTTGCACTGGGGAAAAGGGGAAGTGTAATTTAATTATGATTGGATCATAATGACATGTCATTGGATGTATGTACACTGTATTTAGAAGACGGGAAGGAGTGTGAGGATTGTCAATATATGTATTAATTCTTACGTAAATTTCATGGAATTCAGCGTAATAGCAATGTACACCTATTAGTCGGATGATAAGTATTGATATTTTTTATGCTTATTGTAATATAATTTTGATTGACGAAATGTATAATCTGGTATTTAGCTTTGGAGTAAAGAGATAAAAAGCATAGGGGATGGGGGATATTTTGTATGGAAAATTTTCTAGGGGTGATTACTTGTACATACCTCAACATTACATGCATACGAGTAATCTCCTTGGGAGTTAGTTTAATATGTTTATTATGCACCCCATACCCATCCTGTGGGCGGTAGTCAAAAGATTACAGAGGTACATAATTGGTCCAGGGACTGGACTCCAAAGTTTTGATAGCTGAGCAAGTTACAGAGGTAATGAACTCACAATTTACAAAGGTAATGAACTCACAATTTACAAAGGTAATGAACTCACAATTTACAAAGGTAATGAACTCCAGGTAAGTCTGGTCACAATCATGACAAGTTACAAAGGTATTCACAGATTACAGAGGTACGTAATGGGTCCAGGGACTGGGCCCCCAAAGTTTTGATAGCTGAACTAGGTACAAAGGTAATGAGCTCACAAGTTACAAAGGTAATGAATTCTGTAGAATGGTTACTTACGTTTATACTTTGGCTACAATCATGAACAAATTATAGAGTAATGAGCAATTTTCATTCGTCTCTCGACCTCCGGGGAGAGAGGACGCACGCCTAGTAGCTACACCTGCCCTCTGGTGGTGACCTTTAGCAACTAGAGGACAAAATGGCGTACCGAGTGGTTAAGTTTAATATGTTTATTATGCACCCCATACCCATCCTGTGGGCGGTAGTCAAAAGATTACAGAGGTACATAATGGGTCCAGAGTGGGACAGAGGATTAACACTGTAATGAACTCCAGGTATACAGCTGATACGTGGCACACTTACTGGAACTACGATGCATACATTGCTGCCTGCTATCATCAGGGACGCCTATGGTGTCCCCTGGAACGAGGAAGTTTATGGTGTTGCCTTAAATGGGATGAACAGAGTTTTCCTGAAACTGAATCATACCGGCGTCTACGACAGACTTGTTGAAGAGTACCAGGAGAGGAAGGTGACAGTGAACTCGGCAGTGGAGGTTGTTCTGCATGACGTATCCAGGTACTATACGTGGGTGAAGGTGAGAAATGTCCCTTTCGAGGCGACGGCGTATAGTATACAGGAGGTATTCCATAACTACGGAAAAGTCCATTCGGCAACGATGGGAGTATGGACAGAGGGGCCATATAAGGGAAGACCTGAGGGTTCTTATACCCTCAAAATGACGTTGGCTAGGCCTATACCGTCCTATGTCATGCTGGTGGAGTCCAGGACGCAAGTCTTTGTACACTATGCCGGCCAGAGAAAGACCTGTCGACTATGTAGCTCATATGAACATATGGCAGCACAGTGTCCTAGAAAGCAGCCTACCAGGGCTCCTGGTACGTTGGCAGTGGAGCAGAGACCATGTGAGTTGATGCCTGAGTTGCGAGAGGAGGAAGCAGTGACGAGTGGTAGATGGAGTGAAGAAGTAGAACGGGAAGTATCGACGGTCGGTACCTATGTTACCCTCCCGGAGGTGACAGGGGAGGGGCCCCCATCGCCTGAGGGACGGGTGGACGTGGAAGAGTCTACCCAGGAGAAGCTGCTGGAAGCGGTTCTGCAGGAGTTTTTCGAAGAGAAGGTGGCCGGGGAGGATGGTCCTGAGAAGTCAAGTGAGATGCAGCTGATGGTTGAGCAGCAGGGACAGGTGAAGGGTCCGAGGAATGACAGAGAGGACATGGAAGTGGTGGTGGAAGTCCATCAGGAGGACGTCCAGGAATTAGCTTTGTGTGTGAGTGAGAGCTCACGAAAAAGAACTGCGGGTGCTTTTGACCTAGATGAGGTTTTAACACCTGGGCAGAGACCCGGGAAGAAGTCATGGGTAGTTGTAGGGGAAAAGGCAAGCAGGGGAGGGGGTGTACCGGGGAAGATCAGTGGGGGGGGGCAAGGAGGGGCTGGTGGACAGGTTAGAAAAAAGGATAAAAATGGTACAGGTACTGAGAAAGGTGAAGTGAGTAAGATACAGCGGCATAGGGGTAAACCCCCTCTTCTGGCAAATTCAAGTGTGTCACAATAAATGTCAATGGGCTTAAATCTGAGGTAAAAAGGGTTTGGTTAGAGTGGTTTTTACGAAGGTTTGATGTGGATGTATGTTTTTTGCAGGAGCATAACCATAGGTTAGGGAGTGAATTGAGTTTGAGGGGTTATAAAATGTTTGTCAGTAATGCTTTGCAATTAAAAGGAGGGGTAGCAGTAGCTGTAAAGGAGACCAGCCCATTGCGTGTCATGGGTTGGGAGGAGGGGGGAGGGGGGAGGGTTGTAAGGGTAGATGGGCACTGGGGGGTGGGGAGAGTATGTTTCATTGGTGTATATATGCCGGCATGTAACAATGTTAGAGTCAAAGTTGATTTTGTACGTGATGTTTTGATGTATTATTTGCGAGGTTTACCTTCTATAACTGTACTTGGAGGTGACTGGAACTGTGTGATTAGGTATGGTGATGTGACGCCGAGGGGGGCAGGATGTGTTTTAGGTGCGCTAAGGGATGTGTTAAGGGATGTGGGAGTTGTAGATGTGGTGGGTAGGGGGGAGTATGGGGTGGAGCACACGTTCATTCGTGGGAATTATGGGGCGAGGTTAGATAGGATATATGTGATGCAGGGGATTGGTGTGGAGAGAGTGAGGGCTTTTGATGTCGGTTTTTCGGATCACAGGGCGGTGATAGCTGATCTGCGGGTGGATGGTATAGTACGCATATATGCTGGGTATTGGAAATTGAATGTGAGGCTTCTGCAGGAGAGGGATGAAGGCTCATCCTTTGAGGAATGGTGGAGACATTGCTGGGAGGGTAGGGATGGTGGGATGGATTTGCTTGACTGGTGGGAGATGCGGGCAAAGACAGCAATAGCAGAGTTTTTTAGGATACGTGGAAAGGAACAGGCAAGGTGGAGATATGGTTTGCAAAACTACCTGGAGGGACAGCTGAATGCTGTTTACGACGGGGGGGGAAGGGAAGATGTGCGAGGTGAGGTGGATGGTTTAAGGAGTAGGATTGAAGGATTGCATAATGAAAGGTTTAATGCGATTAGAGTTAGGGCAGGATTAGAGGAGGTGTTAAAGGGTGATCGACCATCAGGTTATGTCCTGAGAAAATTTAGGGAAAGGCAGATGGTGACTACCATAGCGCATCTAGTGGTCGCTGATGGGGGGGGGAGGATATGTGGTGGGTCAAGGTCTTACTGATACAGATGATATTAGTGGTTATGCTGATTATTGGTTTAGGGAGAAATGGAGGAGGAACAAGGAAGTTGTCAGTGAGGAGGTATTTGGGGTTATGCAGAATACTATTGTATTGGGACAAGAGGAACGGGAAATGCTGGAGGGTAGTATTAGTGAGGAGGAGGTGGGGGAGGCGGTTTATGGGATGAGTCAGGGTAAGACGCCGGGCATTGATGGAATACCGAATGATTTTTATAGAGTTTATTGGGAATGCATTAGGTATGGGTTAGTGGAAGTCTTGAATCATATGTGGAGCAGTGGGAGGATGGGGAAGACCCAGAAAACAGGGATCGTTGTGTTGGTGCCGAAGAAGAAGGATGGGAAAGTATTGAATGATTATAGAGCAATATCCTTAATGTGTGCAGATTATAAAATTTATGCTAAAATTCTGGGCAATAGACTGAAGAAGGTTCTAGGATCAGTGGTACATGGGGGACAGTTTGGCATTCCGGGAAGAAGTATGAGGGACGGGCATAGTCACATAAGGGATTTTATTGAGGACTGCACCGGAGGGGGAATACTTGGATTAGATTGGGCTAATGCGTATGATTGTGTGAATAGGGATTTCTTAAAAGTTTGTTTGGAACAGTTGGGTTTGGGGGAGAAGGTGGTGAGATGGGTGCAAACCTTGTATGAGGGAGCAGTTATTAGGGTACAGGTTAATGGTAAGTTGGGGGACCCAGTACTGATGGAGAGAGGTTTGAGGCAGGGCTGTCCACTCTCTCAGTTATTGTTTGCCTGCGTACAGAATCCATTTTATGGGCTGGTGGATGAGGTGATGAATGAACATGGGATTAGGGGGGGTGGGCGGGGGGGGATTGTGGGGTACGTAGATGATACTACTGTGCTGGTAAGGCATGAGGAAGATCTAAGGAAAGTTGGTGGAATCATTCAGATTTTTGGGGACGCCACGGGTATGAGAGTTAATTTAATGAAGTCGAGACTATTAGAGGTGGGGGATTGGGTGGGAGGGGGCTTGGGGGAGGGTTTGGGATGGTCAGTAGTGGACAGAATTAAGGTTTGTGGAATATGGTACATGGCGGAAGTGCAGGAGAGTAGGAAGATAAATTCGGAATTAGTTACGAGCAGGGTTTTGGGTAGGCTAGGTGGCTTAAGGGCTAGGGACGTAACATTACAGCAGAGAGTTTTAGTGGTCAACTCTCTGGTTTACAGTAAGGTGTGGGGAGTGGCTGAGGTGTTCCCTTTAAGAGCAGAGGATATTGCAGAAATCCAGAGGAAGGTTCTAAGGTATGTGTGGGGGTTTGGGAGGGCATGGTTGAGCAAGGACGTGGTGATGACGGAGGGGAGACGTGGGGGTCTTGGCCTGATGTCATTGGGTCATAGAGTAATGGCTTTATATATTAAACAAAGATATATCCGGACTGGGGGGAACAGAGGAGTCAGGGTAGGTAGGGTAATGGAGGATGCACGAAGATGGTGGTGTGGAAGGGATTTGCGGTATTGTGAGGATATGTTGAGGGTTTTATTACATGTTAAACAGGTGTCCACGTTAAAGGTCAAACGAATGGTGGGTGCTGTGGTAGGCAAGGGTGTCTTACAGGGACTTGCTGTATATCCAACATATGACTGGATAAGCATATGGAGGAAGTTTGGCTTGCTTAGAATAACAGCGAGGGTACGAGAGTTAGTATATCGTTTTCTGATGGGAATATTGGCCTCTAGGGATGTGTTATATAAAATGGGTCTTGTGAGAGAGGACTCATGCTTGCATTGTGGGGACATCGAAACGGCTTTTCATGCGGTATATTTTTGTCCCTCTTTGGAGGGGGTGAGGTTATGGATGTTGAGAGTTATCAGACTTTTGGGGGGGGGGCAATGGCCATTCCTACGGGCCTTAATGTTGGATGTAACTGGGGTGCCGGGTGATGTGGGTAGAGCCTTAATGTATGTTATGACGGATTATTTACATGTATCTTGGGGGATGAGGGAGGTTAGGGGAGAGTTGAGGATAAAAGCGTTAGCAGCGAGATTTTATAGAACTATGTGTAGGAATAGGCAAGTCTATGGTGGGAGGTGGGTAGTTAGCTTTTCGGAGGGTTACCGGAATCTCACTGTGGGGGGCCTTCTCCTCATGAACCCAGGGGGCGGGCAAAGGGTTGGTCTCCTACCGGGGGACACATGAGGGTGGGTTGGTTTAGGCTTCTTTGTAGTGTGGATGGTGGGAGGGTTATGAATAGAGTGGAAGGGAGATGAATGAGGATTTGGAATCTATGGTTATGTTCACTGCATACAGGATAACCTTAAAAACCATGATGACTAAACCTTGGGATCTCGGGTTTAGAGCAGAATGATGTTAAGATAAGCACACAAGTTAACTTGATCGTTGTATAACTTATGTTTGCGAAGTGCTGTGACCCTGCACAGTTGCTTTGTGGGAAAAATTTTCTGCTATGTTTATATATGAAATCATGATCTTTGGCTTAGTCAATTTTATAATCACATATAATGACACCTTTTTCTATGTACCTAATCATGTTATGTAATGATATATGAATTATAATGAATAGTGAGGTATTAGGTTAGGAGTGGACAATTTTATTGTGAGATGCCCTTAATGAAGTTTCTGTGAGATTGTAAACTGGTTTTGTTCAATGGTGTTATTGGAGAAAAAACAAGGATGGAACATGTACGAACTTGTATGTCAATATTTTTAATTATGACTTCTGTATGTGCATGAGGAATTTTTATTCCCATGATAACGCCCAGTATAATAACATTGATAATAGGGAAAAGGGGGGGGGGGGGGGGGTAGTAGGGGCCGGCACGAAGTAAGTGCGGCGAGTCTTTAGGCAATGAGAATTATAATTATATGCTAATTATTTGTTTATATATTATCTTTTAGACTGTTTATATAAACAAAAAAAAAAAAAAAAAAAAAAAAAAAAAAAAAAAAAAAAAAAAAAAAAAAAAAAATCAGCAATGATGTACTAGTGTTTCAAATAGGGAGATAAGGTTTTTATGTCCTGTAACTAGACAGTTTTGATACCTTATGTTAGGATTTTGTTAGTTGTATGGGTTGATACTTGCGTATATAATGTTATGTCTTTTACTTGAGGGTGTTTCCTGCCCAGTGTTTATGTGGGGAGTTTCATTGTGATATGTACCAATGTAATGTTTATTGTCGGCTTTGGTTTGCCTAATGTTTAAATTAATGTTCTTATAATTTTAATTTTTGTATGTTAAATAATATTTATTGTGCACTTTGTGCAAGGGGTCTAATTGTACAGAGTTGTGGGGGATTTATGTGGACACAGACATAAAATTTTGAGTTTTTGGTTTTTGCTAATTTTTTTGTTCGGTGCTGGAGCTCTCTCGCTCTTTATTATGTTAAGAGTTTCCTGCTATTTGCGGGAAGTATTATGTGGTATGTCTTTGTAATTTTATTGTAGGGTTGGGTTTTTGTTTAATTATTGTAATGTATAATTTTATCCTTCGTATGCTGCATCATATCATCTGTGTACTTTGTGCAAGGAGGTTTACTGTACTGTATAACAGGCAGGATTTGTAGGTTTAGAATTTGTTGATGTTTTTTCTGAGCAGGTGTTATCCTGTTCGTTTCATTGTTCGGTGATGGTATATTCTTTAATACAATATGAATGTAACACTTGTGGTATGCTATGGGGTTGATGGTAGGTCATTGGATTTGCAAACGGTTAATTATTGTGTTCTTTTATTTATTTATATCTTGTACTGTGTCCTTTTAAATAAAAATATAAAAAAAAAAAAAAAAATGGTTTTCACATGGATATATCCACACACCACACACACACACACACACACACACACACACACACACACACACACACACACGCACACACACACACACACACACACACACACTCAAGTAAAACAAGTATATTGTTTACACTTGTACATAATCCCACCACTTACCAGATGTTCTCTGGTGGTCACTTGATGTAGTTGGATCACTCATAACCTATCCAATTACAACATACCCAACTGGCCAGTATCGGTCTGCTATAACTAGAAGGGTTACTTAACTGTGGGTGATTGATACTCCTTATTTCCTCCATTCACCATCTCATTTCGATGTCCTGCTACACCGACACGGTTCTTATTCCAGCAGTACGAGGTATCCGTCGGTTTGTCCCGGTTTAGAAGTCGTGACTCCATAAAGCCTACACTATCCTCAGGACAGGAACAACGAGGTAAACATGTGCACACACTCTGGGAATGGCAGTTCATATCGCTTCACCGATTCCTTAACTTAGTGTTATTATGATTGATTACATTACGATTTACAAGACGGTTTAATGTCTAATTATTATTATACACATTGGAGGCCACTCTATGAAGATCTGAGACCGATGAGTGAGGATTAACTCACCGGTAATTTCCCCTGGACACATTCCATGGTGGCGCACCCGTCACCCCCGGTCCTACTATTATCCACTTATTTTACCACTTTATCATGGTGGTCACGTAACTCTCGTTCCCTCACTCTTCACCAGGAACAATTACGACACTTCCTATTAGGAAGTGAGGCCGCCGTGAACGCCAATTTCCTGATCCCATGTTTCACAGCTTCCTCACTACCTTCAAAACACTCTGCCAGCCCCATGCCCTGAGTCGGCCTCTACCCCCGCACATCCGCGCATGTGCAAAGGGAACTCCTGGTTCTATCCTATTTTCAAATACATTTTTGACCAATTTAGACACATTAAACACCTATTAGGCACTATAGTTTCGGAAAATTAAAATATTTTCCACACTGCGGCCGGGCAGAGGTCGTTGCTAGACGACTTACATAATGTGGAGTACAATTTTCCCATCTTCACTGGCCACCTGGCTTGGGAACTCCAACATTGGTATTTACATAATCACCCATTAATTCTTTCCACCTGTTAACTCCTCAGGTAGGGCTCCATCCAAAGCACATTCAAGCCTCCATGCTTCTGGTATTAACAATTTCCCTCTTATTGTAAGGTGTGACACTAAGCCTATGCTCTCTGGGTTAATTTGTTGGGCATACTGGAATTATGAGACTTTAACAATAACAAGTCTCTCTCAGTATCCCAAGTCAGCCCCAACACATTACTGCATATAGGCACTTCAACTCCATGGCCATCCATATTTATTGATCCCTCAGAATGGACTAATTACTGTTCCATTCTCTCAGGGGCATAAGCCTATGCTCCCTGGATTAATTTATTGGGCATACTGGAATTATGAGACGTTAACAATAACAAGTGTCTCTCAGCGTCCCAAGTCAGTCCCAGCGCCTTACTGCATTATTTCATTACCCCCTTCACATATCCTCATTAGTTCCTCTTCAGTTGACGTCACACCCGGAAATTGTCCACATAAGATTATTTACCCAATTACTTCGCTCAGTGGACCACCTGTGCACTTACGGTGTGCATTTATCGTCGCCTGAAGTAAGAACAATTTATTATTTACCTGTTTATTAATTATATCATTATAAGCAGTCAACAATTTTGGTGTCTTGCTCAGTTTGCAGAGCTGGGCCCTTTACTGTCCATACACCATCCTATAATTAGTAGGTAATTCTGGACGGTCAAGCTTCCACGGAAGTCGCACTCAGTAATGTCCAGATTCACATTTAACATCCTTCAGGTATTGTTCCTGAGTAAAGGAATCATCTGGACTTTCTTCATTTACATTGATCCCTATGCTGTCCAATTCCCATAATTTATACACAGATTCAACTTCATCCTCTATTGAAGTATATTTATACTGGGGTGATATTTCATGAGTAAGACACACCGTAACTGTATTTATGGCTTCCTCCAGTCATTCATTATCAGTACGAGAAAGCCTGCCATACATCACGTGACCTCCTGCGGTCCTTAGAAGGGTGACTCCGCATTTCTTTGTCATACCCTTTACAAAGGTGGCATAATGGTCACTACCTATCAAACTATCTATTGGCCCCACAGAATCATTATTTACACCAGAAGGTGCCAAATTTACCTTACTTGAAAGCCTTTCAGTAGCGTTACCAAGCCCTATTGTAGATATTTTCTCTGGGAGCCTATCCACAATTACGGCATTAATACGTTTTCTCTCATTGTCCAGCCTGACAGTTACATAAACAGTGTCGTATGACTGGGCCTTCTTATTCGAGAGAAAGCCAGATAACTTGAGTATAGCAGGATCTCCCATTTGTACCTTCATCCCATTAAGGCATTACGTTTTATGAAGGTACGTTGTGATCCCTGATCCAGTAATGCTGTTACAGTTTTGGATTTACGCCGTTTATCATTAATCACCACATCCAACACAGGTAAAGCTACCTCAGCTAGGCCATCATTACCGACATTAGCTGCAATCTTTACGTTGGCTACTGTTGTGTCCGGGTTATTATCACTATCAGTACTATTGTTACCATTATTACGATTAGATCCGGCCTTACACATAGCTATGTGGTGTCTTCCCTTGTTACACTGATAACAATGGTGCAAGTTAGCACGGCAATCCCTTACATTATGATTTCCTAGACACCTGATACATCTAGCAAGCTCTTCCAATCTTTCCACTTTAACATCCCATGAATTATAGGCATTACAGTTCTTAGAGAAATGAAAACCGTTGCAGAAGATACAATTTCTCCTTTCTTTGCCTGACCTCTTATCAACTGGGCTACCCTTATTGTGGTACTTCCTCCTCTTGCTTTGATGTGGAGAACCACTATTACTGCCCCCTGTCACTTGATATGTGCCTACGTAACCCCGTTTAGTAGGTGACTTATGATTATTGATATTGGGATAAAGTTTCCTTTTGTGGAACTTGACAGGTGCACTGGGGTCTGTAGACGTGGTATTCCTAGAGGTAATGGGTTGGCTGGTAGGCAGTTGGACAATTAGCTCCTGCAGGCCCACTCTTATTTCTTCCAACCCGAAGTAACCCTTGTGATATCTGTTAGATAGCCACTCTACTGTCTTGTGGTTCAATTTATTCTGAATCAAGGCACTCAACAACCACTCTGCTCCCTCCAGATCATATTTATTACTCAAGGTCTTAAGAGTGCTTTCTAGTTTGATCCTAAATTGCTGTAAGCTGTTGCGGTTGTGATCTGGAGTCTTCAAACTAGCCAAATTAGCTACTAGATCCAGCCTACTTTGCTCCAAGTTACCGTAAGTGACCTCCAACAAGTCAACTGCCTCACTATAGGAGTCATCTACATTTGGGAATGCTTGTATGAGAACATGCGCATCTTCCCTTGTCCCTTTAAATAGCATAATTTGGTAACACTTGCAATATCACTCCTATTATGTACAATTGCTTTAAAGATAGACCAAAACTCCTCCCAGTTTTCTCCTGGATTAAACACAGGCATGCATAATTCTGGGAGTTTTGGTAGACACCTCTGATTTTCCTTACTAGGTTGACCAACAACATTGTCTACACCCTTTACCTTCTCTAAAGCCTTAGTTTTGCAGGACAAAATGTTGTCCTCCACTTCATAATATTGATCCAGCAGCCCCTCCCTTTCAGCATCATCTGCACAATTCACCAGAAGATCGCTCTCACAGTCCTTATACCACAATTTATATGACTCATATCTACTTTCTAAGGCATCTAGGTGCAGCTTTAATTCACCAGGGTTTACCGTTTCTTGTCTCATTAACTCCATACACTTGTATGATTTAGAAACATGACCCTTCCGAGCTTGTAGTGACACTTTCTTTGCTTTGGCATCCATGGACTTGCCAGCCGCACTAACTTCCTCAGACCCAGCCATGGTTAGGGAATTAATAATCACCAATTATACGACTTAAGTAGACACTTTGTGTGAGTAATTCTTGCACTTGTATAAATCCTAGCCACCCATGTGCTAGTAATTAATTGGGCTAATTTTCATCCACCACACGACCGATTAAATTTGTGTACCCTATACCCACTTTCTTCAATCAGTCACTTAATTATTAAGTAATTAATTCAATTAATTTTTCACTGATTGCATCCGGTTCAAAGGACCAGCGGGCAGATATGGAAATTTTTCTAGGGGTGATTACTTGTACATACCTCAACATTACATGCATATGAGTAATCTCCTTGGGAGACAACAACTATATTGTTTACCGCAGTCACCCCGTGTAGACATGTGAGAAAACTTAACCACCTCTGGTCACTGCAGGTGGCCCCTCGACCCTCACAATCTTATCCATATCTATCCGAGACCAGTATAAATTGGGTAGCACCCTCAAGTACGGCGCTACTAATTAATTGTGGACTGTATAGATTATATTAGTTTAACTGAATGAAGGGGGGTGGGGTAGGTTACACACGGATATATCCATCAAGGAAAAACACTTGTACATAATCTCACCACTTACCAGATATTCTC